>NC_080183.1:17761142-18023642 GCF_950295315.1 Erinaceus europaeus
TTAAAATACTGGGTTGCTGGAAAAGTCATGATGCATTTCTGCTTTGAAAAACAAACAAAAAAATGTTGTGGCTTTTCCAATAACCCAACATCTCAATATTTCCCATTCATCACTTGTGGGTAGAGATCTGGGTTGAGCAACAGAAGAAGAGATATGAGGAAAAGAAGAACGGCCGGGCACAGGACTTGAAACCTGTGTCTTGCTGTCCATTCTTAGAAGTAAATGCATCTCTTTCTTTAAATTGCATGCCAGACTGACTTTTCACTTGAAATGAGTCTTTTGGGATTCATGTTATGTCAAAAAGTTACACACAGGCAGGTCTAGCCAAATTGAATAAAAATCAAATACAAAACTGAAAGTTAATTCAAATCCTTTAAAAAAAATGCAAGTGGTAATGTTCTCTCCAAGTGTGGCTTGGATTATTACACACACACACACACACACACACACACACCCCTAGACTACAACTGAAATCATATTCTTATCTCCATATAGATACCAATCTTCCTATAGTTTAGGGGTGATGTTTTGGAAGACTAGCTCCAGCTGAAAGTGAGAGATTATTAGAATGTACTCCTCACAGACACCATGGAATTCTAGAGGCAAATCTTTCCAGGAGACATAGAAATTCCATGGTTATTACACACGTTGTCCTCTTCCATTATCTTTAACACATACTTTGCTTTCTGTCACCCCATTTTTTTTTTTACCAAAACATTGTTCATGACCCCAAGCTGAAACTAGTTACTTGGTCACATTCAGCTTGCAGGAAGGCTAGGCTCTATGACTGTTAGGTCCATAACCTTATCTATAAGAACGTGCAATGGATCTGTTATTAATGGAAGAGAATGGAATGAATCTTGAGAGATCAAGGTAACTCTCTGGTTCAGTTTGTGTACAGAAGTATTCTGTCATTTACTCTATCCCAAATCTTTGGAACATACTTTCAGTGCTCACTTAAAAAAAAAATTAGTTTTTGTCACTGGAAACCTCTAGTGAGAGGGGCTGAGAGGCAAGAAAGCTGAAAGCCGGCAAGGGGAGAGGTTCAGTTTGCAGGGCCTCATTCATCATGTCAAACAGTTTAGATGGCAGAGAGGCTGGGTTTAGTCTTATCCAGAATATAATAGGTGATATGCAGCAAGATGGACAGACATGTAAACTGAAATATTTGTACTGTTGGAAAAATGTTTTTTTTTCCTATGTAAAAATGTTTGATGACTATACTAGTCTTTTTTTTCCCTGAGCCTGATATGCATGTGGATCCTAGTTATTGTCTGGGAAGATGATGTTATGGCTGGCAAAAGGACCAGAAAGCTGGATCAGGGATGAGATTTGATGTGATCTGGGCCCATATTCAGCTTAGGAGCCTGTGTGACCTCTGCATCCCTCTAGATCTGAGCTCACATTCTGTGGTCGTGAGTAGGAAGGTTCCAAGCTGCCCCAATATCAGAACCCATCTTCCTCAGGTGTAGCACAGAGTATATTGTCCAGCCTCCCTTTGGAGGATGGAACACTCTCTACCGTTGTTGATCCAAGTTGAGGGCAAGGTCCCATCACACAGGCTCCTAAGCTGAATATGGGCCCAGGATCACATCAAATTGATGGGTTTACAGTCAACAATATCTATACCCCTTTCTTTTTCTTTTCTCCCCTTTTTATGGGAGCCACTCTCTTCCCTGATGCAGCTTTCTGTCCTTTTTCCAGCTATGACATCATCTCCCCAGACAATAACTTGGATCCACCTGCATATCAGATTTCAGGCTCAGGGGGAAAAGAATAAACAGTATAGCCACAGGCCCTTTGGAAAATAACTAAAATATGCCCACTAGCTATCTACAGAATGGAGACCCTCAACTCTTCATCTGCACTATTCCAGCCTTTAGGTTCGTGATTAGTCAACAATTTGGCTTTGTATGTTAACTCTCTTTTCAGCCACCAGGTTCCAGATGCTACCATGATGCCAAACAGACTTCCCTGGACAGACGACCCCACCAATATGTCCTGGAGCTCTGCTTCCCCAGAGCCCTGCCCCACTAGGGAAAGAGAGAGACAGGCTGAGAGTGTGGATCCACCTGTCAACACTCATGTTCAGCAGGGAAGCAATTACAGAAGCCAGACCTTCCACCTTCTGCATCCCACAGTGACCCTGGGTCCATGCTCCCAGAGGGATAGAGAATAGGAAAGCTGTCAGGGGAGGGGAGAGGATAGGATACGGAGTTCTGATGGTGGAAATTGTGAGGACTTGTACCCACCCCTCTTATCATATGGTTTTGTCAATGTTTCTTTTTTATAAATAACATTTTAACAAAGGAGTTTGAAAAGACAAGAACATTTTGGATAATCTAGTGGTTTATTTTGATCCAGTGTGAATGCACAGGGACATGGTGGGCGAGATCTAATTTAGAACAAACACATTGAAAAAGTATTAAGTGGCGTATCTTCTGTGTCTGAACCTTGAGAAATAAACATGATAAGTCTGGAGATCTCCTGAATACATAGAATGAGATTTGATTGGACTATCAGATCTTTACTAAACCAGTGACTTTGTCAGAATCCCAATGGCATCTCATCTCTGATTCCCTTCCCACCCCCACCCCAGTCGCATGTAAATATCACTGTTTATAATCAGGTCTAATAGTGAGGGCACAAAAAGAACTAACACTCAACAACAGTAACAACAAATGGCACCATAAAAATGAAAGAAAAGCTCAACAGGTCCTTCACAAAGGGAGGCGACGTGACCAGCAGACACGGGGAAATACTGCTCATCAGCACTTACTGTCTGGGAAAGGGAGATCAAGCAGCACTAAGACTCCACCTCAACCGCACCCGGAGAGAGTGGTCTGTCTCAGGACAGAGAGACAAGGGGGGCTGGAGAGAGACAAGCGGCACTAAGACTCCACCTCACCCGCACCCGGAGAGAGTGGTCTGTCTCAGGACAGAGAGACAAGGGGGGCTGGAGAGAGAGGGTGTGGAGAGAAGCGGTCTGCTGCCCACTGCTTGTGGGGATATTAACTGAGAGCTGGTCTGGGAGGCAAAAGTCTCAGTTCTCATCTCCTTGAGTCTCTGTTGGCTGTACTTGGGTTACGTCACAATAAGCTAGTGAGACCTAAAGGGTTTTTGTTCTCAGTGGCACAGACAGAAAGCTGTAGCTCTTTCAAGGATCAATTTCAGAAGTGACATAGCTTAGCACATCCTCTCCCCCATCCCTTTTGCTCAGTTTGGTCATGGGATATGCCTACATTCAAGAGAGGGGGAAATAGATGCCACTGCTTGGTAAGAAAGCAGCAGTATTATATTTCAGAGAAGGGTATGAAATTGGTGGAATAGACTTTGCAAAAACAACCTGTTGGTACTCACAGACCATAAGGACTCATGTCCCTCTTACATGAAAAACATTCTAACCCTCTTCTCTTAAAATTTCATCCCTTTTAGAAATAAGGCTCAGTCGAGGTCCGTTTTTTTTTTTTTAATTGAAATTAAGTTCAGTTAAGCATGAGTCTTCTTGGGTTCAGAAACCTGTGAATGATCAAGCCCATTCCAGCACTCAATAAGCCAGAAACAGATACAGGTGGTATCATCATAGGAGACCTATTCCCACTCAAAGAGGGAGACTAAGCAGCACATAACAGGCACTTAGCAGAGTAATTCCAATATCCAGCCAAGCGCATGTTGGCGGCGATCTTCTCTGCTAAGCATAAAGAAATGGACACTGATCAGATCTCAGATCTGTTTCTTTTCAATGATGGTCCTTTATTTTTCACTCTCCTATCTGAAACCCCTGACCTTCCCACTGAACCGTCCCTTCATATTTAGAAATGGCCCACATTTAGAAATGTCAGCAATAACTGTTTCTGAATTTTCTGGCCATAGGATATTCTTGAGTAATTGAGCAGATCTGACTATTCTGAGCCATCTTTTAATGTCTTTTAGTCTAATCCAACACTGCTTCCTTGCAGGTGCTTCCCATTTGAACCAAGGTGTGGAGTGGTGGTAGATAGCATAATGGTTATGCAATGAGACTCCCATGCTTGAGGCTCCAAAGTCCCAGGTTCAATCCCCCGCATCACCATAGGCCAGAGCGGAGCAGTGCTCTGGCTAAAAACAAAACAGAACAACAACAAAAAAGAAACCAAACAGACAAGTAAGATGTGAATCGAGATCAATCTAATTCCAAACGTACGTTTTCTTTGCAGCACCAGAGCAACAATATTTAGAAAGTTCCTATGACGGGAGTCAGGCAGCACTGCAGCAGTTAAGCGCAGGTGGCGCAAAGCGCAAGGACCAAGGACCCAGCGTAAGGATCAAGGACACGGCGTAAGGATCGAGCCCCCGGCTCCCCACCTGCAGGGGAGTCGTTTCACAGGCGGTGAAGCAGGTCTGCAGGTGTCTGTCTTTCTCTCCCCCTCTCTGTCTTCCCCTCCTCTCTCCATTTCTCTCTGTCCTGTCCAACAACTATGACAACAATAGTAACTACAATAAAAAGAAACAAGGGCAACAAAAGGGAATAAATAAATAAATAAATAAATAAATAAAAATTTTAAAAAACTAAAAAAAAAAAAAAAAGAGAGTTCCTATGAATGTCCAATCCAACAACAGTGGTGACTTAGAAATTGTAAATAAGTAGATAAAATGCAAAAATAGAGCAGGGCACAGCGCCATGACTATTTGAATGCCACAAAAGCAGCAGAGAACAAAAGGAGACTCCTATGGAGCTGGAATTAGGAATTTGGAAGAAAAAGGTTGGCAACCAAAAACGATTTGGGGGCTTCACCAGTCGAGGGCAAGGACCTGGGTTCAGTCCCCGTCTCCACCTGCAGGGGGAAATGTTCATCAGCAGCAGAGCAGTCCTCTTTCTGTCTCTCTTCCTTTCTATTTCTGTCTTTCATCCTCTGCCAAAAAAAGGAGAAAGGAAAAAAGGGAAGCGGTGACATCTGAAACAGTGGAACACAGAGCCCCCATCAGAATCCTGGTGGCAAAATAATAATTATCGTCATTACTGTAATTATTATTAGAATAATCCATTTTAAATTCCATGCTAAATTTGAGAGACTCACTGGACATGCAGATATTACTTAGCAAACAAGACAAAGAGAAAACATGTGATCTACTGAAGCAAAATATCTCTGAGCACCTTCTATGTATATAAAACTGGGTAGGTGAATAAAAGACCGCATACCCAATGCCAGTGGCCCAGTAGCAGTCAGCGTGCAAACACAGTCCTGCAGGTAAATGGTTGTACTTTCATACGGAAGGATTGCAGCAAAAGCAAATACACAAGTAGGTACAACAGAATAAAGATGGTGACTGAGGGAGTCAGGGTATGGGCATACTTGCTAAAGGAAGAAATAGCCAAGCACATTAGCGTGAAGACCCAGTGAACTCAGGGGTCGGGAGACAGTATAACCATGACACAAAAAGCCATTCATTCCTGAGACAACAAAGGTTCTAGGTTCAACCCCCAGTAATGCATCAGCCAGAGCTAAGCAGTCCTGTGGTGAAAACAAAACCAGGGAAGTAAATAGGAGGGGGACACAAGAAGCAGAAGGAGAAACCATCACAGAAGTCAAGGGAGAGAGATTTTCCACAAAGGCATCTTGCCGATGGAGTGAAAGAGGTTGTGTGTGCTATCTGTATATGTGTATTTGGCATCTTGCCGATGGGGTGAAAGAGGTTGTGTGTGCTATCTGTATATGTGTATTTGGCATCTTGCCGACGGAGTGAAAGAGGTTGTGTGTGCTATCTGCATATGTGTATTTGGCATCTTGCCGACGGGGTGAAAGAGGTTGTGTGTGCTATCTGTATATGTGTATTTGGCATCTTGCCGACGGAGTGAAAGAGGTTGTGTGTGCTATCTGCATATGTGTATTTGGCATCTTGCCGACGGGGTGAAAGAGGTTGTGTGTGCTATCTGCATATGTGTATTTGGCATCTTGCCGACGGGGTGAAAGAGGTTGTGTGTGCTATCTGCATATGTGTATTTGGCATCTTGCCGACGGGGTGAAAGAGGTTGTGTGTGCTATCTGCATATGTGTATTTGGCATCTTGCCGACGGAGTGAAAGAGGTTGTGTGTGCTATCTGCATATGTGTATTCGGCATCTTGCCGACGGGGTGAAAGAGGTTGTGTGTGCTATCTGTATATGTGTATTCAGCATCTTGCCGACGGGGTGAAAGAGGTTGTGTGTGCTATCTGCATATGTGTATTCGGCATCTTGCCGACGGAGTGAAAGAGGTTGTGTGTACTATCTGTATATATATCTATTTGCCCATTTTTTTCAATGATCCTTACTTCTCTTCCATTTCAAGTCACACCAACACCTATTACTATATCCACATGTCCTTATTTCCTCTTCTCTCTCCAGTCCTGATGGAATCATCTTCCCTTAATATGTCTCCCCCTCTGAGAGCATGGACCAAATTCTTTATGGGGTGCAGAAGGAGGGAGCTCTAGTTTCACTGGACGTGGGTGTTGGCAGGTCAATCCATCCCCCCAGCTTGTCTCTGTCTTTCCCCAGTGCCGCCAGGGCCTTTACTATGCCGTTGACAGAGGGTGGCCAGAGAATGAGGGCCCAGAAGAGGCTGTTACCATGGGCTTGAAGTCAGTCATTTCTTTCTGTTTATATGGAAGTCAGATAAACTATGATAATTCAGTCTTTCAAAGACATTACAATGACTTCCAGACAAACAAATCTACTGCTTATATGCTCTATCATAATGATTCATATCCCAGGAAGGGATAAATGAAAAAGAAACACTTAGCTAAGATAATTAAGTCAGCTTAACTGAGGGTTCAGACGCGCCGGGTTTGGGAATGAAAATGGTAGGGGATATAAGCTTATTTTCCACTATGAAGGATACTTTCGGGTTAAAGACTGAAAAGACCTTAGGATTTAGTATCTGAGCTGTCCCATTTCAACTTCTCGTTCTGCCTGGTGACATTTTCATCATAAAAACAGAAGCAACTAGATGTTTGGACAGAACAGAACAGTTACTCATTTTTAAACTTTCTATTACTTATGAGAGCCATTTTACCAAAAACAGAAAATTATTTACAACATTCTGTTCAAATGGAGTTTTTATGTATCAGTTTTTGCTAAGACCCCAAAGACTTAGAACAAAGCAAACTCCTCCACTGTCTAAAATGAAAAGCCAGATAGATAAGGGTCACAAAAGAAGCATTTTTGGAAACTTGCTGTAGCAACCTGAATAAAAGTCATTTAGCACAATGACTGCCTTAAGGATATTTGAAATGTTGGAGAGGCCAAGAAAGTGTATTTATTTTAGACCTAGAATCAGTAGAATGTTATGGAATTCTGAATCAAGTACACACACACACACACACACACACGCATGCACACACGTTGCCACCATGAGGGAAGAAAGACATTATCTTTTACAGAAAGTTTTTTTTAATTTATTTAAACCTATTATCACTAGAGAAAGAAAGATGAATGAAAGAGGCATACAACGCCCGGTAATAAATTCAGTCCTCGGGCCAAGCGATGGTGCACCTGGTTAGGCGCTCACATCACAGTGCACAAGGACCCAGGTTCAAGCACCTGGTCTCCACCTGCAAGGAAAAGCTGGTGGGAATCAGGGCTGCTGGTGTCTCTCTGTCTCTTCCCTTCCTCTCTCAACTTCTCTTTGTGTCTGTCCAATAATAAAAAAATTAAAAAAAGATTAAAAAAATAAATTCAGTCCTCACTCTTACAAGCTCTTCCTTCTGGTCACTGAGAAACGTCTCCACCCACATCTGTTCTTACCCTTTACCCCAAGCCAAGTAAGTGGAGATAAATGAAAATTATAAAGAGTTTAGTCTCTGTCCCTAGAAGTCATTGTAAATAAACTGATGTCATATGTTGTTTAAGAAAAATAAGAACCTAAGAAATGGTGGATTATTTGTTGGGAAACACTCCAATATAGGTTTTCCAGGGTGTAAGTTATCCGGAATCCATTCTGGAAACTTCCCAGGATGACTACTGGGAAGGAAAGAACACCACTATGACAGGTCACTGATGTGATCTGAGGGTCTGTGTAAGCAGACACAAGAGAAATATTTGTCTTAACGTCAGGAGAATGGCGGAAGATTCATGCTGGGGTAACTGTAAGAAACAGACAAGGCTCCACAGGAGATCATGGAGTCTGCTTTGGCCATCTGACTGAGCCAGGAACCAGCACTGTCATGAGCTTATGATAGCACCACCCATGTTCATCTTCCGTTCTGCTGTCTATCTTCCTCCCACTGCTCCCTTTCCCTTTCCCACCCCCTCCCAACTTAAATAGGCCAGGTGCAACACATTGCAGTTAGGTGGAGTTAAAGCTGGAGTCTCTCTCTCTCTCTCTCTCTCCCTCTCTCTCTCCCTCTCTCTCTCCCTCTCTCTCTCTCCCTCCCTCTCTCTCTCTCTCCCTCTCTCTCTCTCTTTCCCCCCTCTCTAAGCCAGAAAGAGAGGAGAGAGAGACCTGAAGCACTGCTCCACTTCTTGTGATGCTTCCTACATGTAGGGACTAAGGACTTGAACCCAGGTCCTTGTGCATGGCAACATGTGCACTCCCACCCAGCTGCACTACCACCCAGTCCATTAAAGCTTTTACCTCAAATGACGTCTGCAGTTTTGATTATTGCCATAGTGAAATTCAACATCTGAAATAAGATTCTATTATATTTAGAAGTGCAAGGATCATGTTTTTCATTAGCTGAGAGTCGCAGCGACTGTTCAAGGTTTTATTGTGAACCCAGGCAGATACATCTACAAGCAGCGTTCTTATTGTCCTCTCATACCCTAAGAACTCTCAGTCATTTGCCATAATGTTGACACCTAAGCAGTGCCCTTTGACTGCAGCAGAGCATGGTGACTAAAGGACTCATTTGTGGACCAAGACCTTCAAGAGTCATTCTACCACCACCACCCTTAGCACACACATATGAGCTGTGTGAACTTGGCCGGCAACTCTCAGACGTTACATTGTTCTCTTTTGGAAAGTTGGGACTGGAGATGACCTTGATGTGAGGAATGAATGGAATTA
Organism: Erinaceus europaeus; assembly: GCF_950295315.1. Lineage (NCBI taxonomy): Eukaryota > Metazoa > Chordata > Mammalia > Eulipotyphla > Erinaceidae > Erinaceus > Erinaceus europaeus. The sequence continues at coordinate 17,770,168 of NC_080183.1, forward strand.
TGTAGGTGAAGCTCTCTGTACTGTATCTGTCATTGTTAGGAATCTGTAAACTGTAGCTGTTACTATTAGGTACTTACCAGCCCTGATGAAGCTCTTTCTCTCTGTCCTCCCAAGCTTCTTGCCTGACTTTGTCTGGACAGATCACACTGATTTCCCTACCACTCATTTTTTGGATATGACTTTCCAGCTCTGCTCAGAAATAAGAGTTTCCAGTCATTGAAATGAGCTCAACAACCCTGCAGGATGCAGAGAAATGTCCTCTGCATCCTTGGTCAGAATGCTGGAGGATTTGGGAAGACTTCTGGGCTTCTCTGCCCCTTTTGAGAAAATCATTTTCCTAAAATCCTAGTTGCTTAGGGCAATTATGGTGCTCTGGTATCTGTACACATTTCCAGTTATTTTTATATATTTTTATCTATGCATTTTAGATAGAGGGAGAGAGAGAGAGAGTGGACAAGACCAGAGCACTGAAGGTACCTTCAATGTAGTAAGTTCTGGGTTCAGGCCCAGAGCAGCACACTACTCAGGGGATCTGTTTTGCTGGGTCTATTCAACTTATAAGGAGGACGGCCTGATTCCTTTCTCCCAATTGACTAGGGTAAGAACCAATGTAATTTAAGCTGAGCATTCTGGAAAACTGAAAGACTTATTGCAAACCATCAGTTAACCAATCCTAGGTGTCTCTTCTCTCCTTCACAGTCTGAGAGTGAAAGGCCCATTAAACCCACATCCTGGGAAACGGCTCAACTGGTAGAGCTGCACCTTGAATTCTGGTGCTCCTGGTTTGATGCCTGGCACCACGATGTCCAAAAGCAGTGCTCCCAGGGGACTGGGCAGTGGTAACATGAGTGCACATGTTACCATGCCCAAGGATCTAGGTTCAAATCTCTGGTCCCCATCTGCTGGGGTGGAAGCTCTACAAGCAGTGAAGCAGGGCTGCAGGTGTCTCTCTTTCTCTCACCCTCTCTAGCTCCCCTTCCTGCTCAATTTCTTCCTGTCCTATCAGATTAAGTAAATATAAAGAAGGGGAGGAGGAGGAGGGAAGAAGAAAGTAGTACTGTGGCTCTATTTTGCTCTCTCTTGTGGAACTATCTCATGTAAAGTAAGTAAAATAAGTTCCTAAAATATTAAAATGCAGCTAGAACTGCTTGATCAAAACTCACACTGCCAACACCACCACCAGAAGGACTGGCATACAAGGAGCAGACAACAGCTACTTCTGCTAGTTGTCTGGGCATCTCACCCCTGTGCCCGATCGGGTGGCTATGTCCCTGCACGACAGCCACTGCTGCTGGGGGCCACGCATGTGACAGAGGAAGAGAGAAACAGAAAGACGTTCACGCAGGCTGGAGTTAGGTGCCCATATGCTTCTGTGCCCTGCCAGGGGAGCTACCACCTGGCACCCTGGCGTTACCAGCTGGGTCTCCCCATTAGCCTCTCCCACCTTTTGCTGCCCTGGCTTCCCATCCTACTCCCAGTGGCTGAACGACTGCTTTACTTGCTGATTATTTCCCTTATGTTTATTCCATGTTTTCTTTTAGATGTGCAGTACCTTGAGATGAAGGACAATTACAGAATGGTTTCCACCGTTTGCCAAATAAAATGTTGACCTCCGTCTAAGACTGTGGGAGAACTAGAGTGCTTGTCTGTGGGGCTGAGGACACAGACTTCTGGTGACAGGAGTGGTGAAAATATAAAAAAGACTGCAATGTAAGCTAGCACTCAGTGAGGGAGTGGTGAAAATATAAAAAGACTGCACTGTAAGCTAGCACTCAGTAAGGCTCTAGAGGAGAGGGAGAGAGAGAGAGAGAGAGAGAGAGAGAGAGAGAGGTACTTGGGGACTCCATTTCATTGAAAGGAGAAACAAAAGCAGAGTAAATAAGTGGGAATATCTTTATATATGATATGTAATACATTTGCATAACACACATTGTTAAGGCCCAACAGGGTATATAATACCTTATTATATATACCAGGAGCCGTTGTCTCTTCTTAAGAAAAACTAAAGTTATCGATTTAATATATATCCTTTCAGATAACAGAGTTGGAATGATGTGGGCATAAACACACTCTTTTCTATTAGACAAGTTGTTGCAACGTGTTACATTATGTATGGGTTTTGCAACTTGATTCTTTACCTAAAATTATTTTTGAAATCACCCCATAGTCATACACAAAGAGCTTTCTGACTTATTAGAGCTGCATATTTCCCACTGTATGTACGCACCATAATTTTAACCAGCTCTCTATTTGTAGGCATTTAGACTGCCTCCAGTATTTCACTATCAGGAATAATGCTGTGGCAATAATTTTGCATAAATGCATTTTATGTGTGTGAGTACAACTGTAGACATAATCTCAAAAGTAAATTTTACTGAGTAGAGGTGTGTGTGTGTGTGTGTAACATAATAGTGTCTATACAAAGGAAATGGGCTCTCTCTTACACACACACACACACACACACACTTCACATGGTATTGGGAGAAAATGAGGAGCAGTGGGCAAGCTTCCAGGTAGGAGAGTTAGTTTTGCATAAATTCAACCCTATTGGCTCTCCAAGGAAAGGAGTGCTGGATGTGCCAAGGGTTAGAGACAGTTCAGCCCATTCAGTACAAGTCTGGAGACAGCAATAGACATGTACACCCTAACAACAACAACAACAACAACAACATCCCTCCTCCAGTTTCCCCACTGGCTGGATATTTATGGAGTTTACAATCTGGTCCTATTAGCTACAACTAGCTAATACAAAGAAGAAGGAGGAGGAGGAGGAGGAGGAGGAGGAGGAGGAGGAGGAGGAAGAAGAGAAGAAGGAAGAGGAGGAGAAGGAGGAGGAGGAGGAGGAGGAGAAGGAGAAGGAGAAGGAGGAGAAGAAGGAGAAGGAGAAGAAGGAGGAGGAGGAGGAGGAGGAAGAGGAGGAGGAGGAGAAGTAGAAGGAGGAGAAGGAGAAAGAGAAGGAGAAGGAGAAGAAAACATTTTCTTTTACATTGGGGACACAGGCCTGGGCAGTTTTTAACAAATACATCTTTATTCTTTCGTTGCTTAGTTACTGAGAGGATCTCTCAAGTTAAGTAGCTGGGGGTGGGGAGGCTGAGAGAGGAGTTGGTGGTGAAGTCTGCTGAACTCACATTCTGGCTATGGTACAGGTTGGAATTTCAGGAGTGTGTGGGGGGGGTGGTGGTGGTGGATGAAATGCTAAGATAAATGAACTGTGATCATGAAGTGTCCTCATCCTCTCGAGTGATGTGGCAGACACTTCCTCCTTCACTCTGCAGCAAATGTTTTTATGGAGACAGAGCCCAGAGCCTTTTCTGTTAGAGGGAGAGCTCATGTCTCCAAAGTTCATATGGGGTTCCTGCCCAGAAATCACTAATTTGAGACTGTTAGCTCCAAGGAGCTACCGTAAATGAATCAATTCATTGAATGAAAATGCAGGTCTATTGTCCTCAATTAGAGACCATGAAAAGCATTCAGAAAAGGCCCCATGGACTGCCCTCCACCTCTCTCTGCCTCTCCCCTGGCCGGACCAGCTCTCACCTGTGCTCTGCTTGACTCAACGCAGCCCCGGTTCCCGGTTCGGACTGCCTGCCTTCCAGCTTTTTCTCCATCCTTGAGCTTCCTCTGCTTCCCGGCATTTATGGCTCAGTCAATGGTCACACTCTAGGTTTTCTCCTGAGGGATCCTTTGCCTCACGTTCTTTGGGATGCTTTTTCCTTGCTTTCTAGTTTGATACCAGGAACTCTGGGAAATGTAGTTTTTTGTTTCTTTTAAAAAGACTTTATTTCATCTTAACGCAAGATACTGAGAGCAGTAGCAGAACACTGCTCAGCTCTGGCTTATGGTAGTGGTGGGGAACATGGTACCTGTCATTTTACTATGTCTAGTTACATATTTTAATTCTTTAGTATCATGAAGCAAACAGCCTAGTGATACTACGAGAGCTCTTAATATTAACTAGAAGCCGTGCTCTAATCCAGAGATCTGACTCCAAGGTGGTCTAATTCACTGACAAGCTCCCAAAGGGGGAGGAAAGAGTAAGCGAGAGTTCCCCAGGAGTCAAGTTCTCTCTCTTCAGAGGTCACAGTGATCTACACTCAGGGCAGTGAATGACTGTTCATCTTCTCACTGCCATATTCTTCATCTCTGATACCACAGTGGCAGGAAGGACAGGCTCAGTATAACTTAAGTGTAGCTTTCTCTTATTACCTAGACATCATCTTTTCATGTATTTTGAAATAACTCATTTTCCATTTTTGTGACATGTCTGTTCATGACCTTTTCAGAGTTTATACTGAACACTGGTCACACGCGCTACGTTCCCAGGAGGAACAGCCATGGCGGACACTGGCAGCACCTCTGCCAAGACGAAGCAGCAGCCAAGGTGCACTGTTTTGTTTCTTTGTGTGTCTAGGTGAGAAAACAACAGACACAGAATGCAGATGGCTGTTCCGGCTCTGGAGGGAATTGGGATGCTACTGGTTGTCTTGGAACTTCAAACATTATGGTAATGTTCTACTTTTTAACAGAGTAATGAGCTCACAGGTGTCCGTTGTTTCACTGTCATCTTTTTTTAATGCCCAGCATCTATTAACTCCCGAAGATTGCTGTAATGAAGTCACATATATGGGAGGCTTACAACAACAGAAATATCTTCTTTCACAGTCTAGGCGACTAGAAATCTGTGGTGATGTGTCAACGGACTTTAACTCCCTAAGATTGCTGTAATGAAGCCACATATGTAGGAGGCTGACAACAATAGAAATATCTTCTTTCACAGTCTAGGCAACTAGAAATCTGTGGTGATGTGTCAACGGACTTTACAGGCAACTGTGTGCCTGTTTCTCCCAATATTCCTTGATAGGGTGGCCTAACTCCAATCTCTCCCTTTCTCTTTTCAGTCACCTTTCCTGTGTGCATATCTGTACTCTTTCCACTTCATATAGACCATCGGTCATTTACAAATTGCTTACGTATTACGACAGAAAGAAAGAGAGGGTGGGGAAGTGGTGGCATGGAACTAAAACACAGCTCAGCTCTGGAACATGGTGCTATCAGGCTTTGGACCTGCAGCCCTAGGACTCAGGCATGCAAGTCTACATGTTAGCAGGCTGAGCTAGCTACCAGGCTCAAGCCACTCATCACTGAATTCTGCATCTCTTTCAGCTAGTACGACCTCATCTTAACTGTTCTGACAAACCAACTGGAAATAATTTTGGCAGGGAGACTAGTCTGTAACTCGACAAAAAGAAAGTCTTTTTGCAGCATGTGACTGGGGACCACCACAGACTCAATGCACTCATTAAGAATACTGCTAATCAATAAGCATATGGATGTGTGATAACAGGCCCTTCCAGATACTGACTGGCTTCATGTTGCTGCTCTGATCAACAGGACATGGTTGACCTAAAGACATGTCATCTCCCTGTATTTCTTCTTTTCTGATTGCTAAATGGGAATACTGTTTGCTGTTCTTTAGGTTACTTGTAATTTAATTCATATAACAGAGAAAAAGAGGCCATGCTGACCATACCTCACTCCAGAGGCAGAGCAGGGAGCCTCAGACATACGAGCCCTATGTTCAGCTGAACTATCTCCACAGCTGCTGAATAGCAGGTTTTTGTTTTTGTTTTTTTTTGAAAGAGTGAATTTGTGGTCCAGGAGGTGGCACAGCAGATAAAGCATCAGACTCACAAGCATGAGGTCCTGAGTTCAATCCCCAGCAGCACATGGACCTCTTTCTCTCTCCTCCTATGTTTCTCATAAATTAATAAATAAATAAATAAAGTCTTTTTTAAAAAGAGTGGATTTAAATGACTTTAAATGATTTTTAAATGGCTAGCTGCATTCTGCTTTCTCGAGCCTGCCACTAATAGCAGGAGAGAGAGCAGTTCTCCAAAGGACTTGTACCATCAGCATCACCTAAGATCTGGTAGTGAAGGCAGACTTTCAATTTCTCCCCAGACCTACTGAACTAGAAACTGGTCACAGGGGCCAGAAATCAGCATCTCATCAATTCTTCCTGGTAATTGATCCTAATAGGTGCTTGGTCTGAGAAACACTGGGACATCCTGGTGATCACAATAGGTGCTTGGTCTGAGAAACACAAGAACAATGAGTATGTTTACAAAGTCTAGTCTGTCTGGATTTGGATCTGGAAATTTGTTTCTTTTCAGATAACATCACGCAGGACAAATTACTAAGCCCCCCCCCCTTGTTTTTTCTTCAATCAAAAAAGAGCTCTGATCATCTTCATTGCTGAAAATACCCTGTCTTTTAAGGGGATTTTATAAGGATCAAAGCAGCTGGGGCAATAGAAGGTTAAAAATAGTATTTGGCTTGCAGGTACTATGACCCATTATCTGACCTAGTGAGGTCATCGCGGTTACTGGCGAAGTCATGACGCATTTCTGCAGAGGAACATAGCAAGGCTTTTTCACAAAGCCCAAAATTTACAGAAAAGAAGCAAAAGGAAACCAAAAGCCCTGACTGCTCCCTTCATCGCCATGCCATCACTTCCTAATTCACAGACAGTCCGGCTTGCAGGGAGGGCCGACACTTCCTGCAAGGCATTTTGCTTTGTTGTAGAAATGAAGACATTTGGTTTTGTTTGCTTTTCTGAGTAGTCCATCTGCTGTTTCATTCTTCTTATTATTATTTCTCCAGGTAAAGGTGAAATAGAGTCACAGTATAGGCATCTCTGGGGGTCATCTTAAGAGAAAGCCCACCCTCATTTCTCTAGGGAAAAAAAAGCTTTATCAAAAATAAAAAATAATTTAAAAAAAACAGACATTGTACAATGTTGGGGAAAGGGGGATTCATCCTGCTCTAAGCCCCAAGCCCTGAGTGTCCTTTTTCACCCCTCATTCCAAGGCTTTCAGTTCTCTCTTCCTGCAGTCAAGCAGGCCAGGCAAGCTCATTCCCAGTCCTGATACAAATAAACTCATTGTTTTCATTGTGGAGATGGAGGTTGAAAGCTCCAGGCCACCAGAGGTGGAGAGAGTGAAGCAGGGCCACAGGTCTCTCTCTCTCTCTCTTTCTCTCTCCCTAACCCCCACCCTCTAGCTCCCCTTCACTCTTAATTTCTCTCTGTCTCTGTCCAGTAAAGAAAGGTCACACAATCACAGCCACAAGTTATTTCTGTTTGCTGAATGTGGATTAGATGACTGTAGGCTGGAAGGAGCCTTGAAATCAGTAGGCAGCCTCTGAACGGTCACAGTTACTATGGTGAAACTGCAGTGGTAGGATTGGATTGGGTTGGGTTGGGTTGGGTTGGGTTGGGTTGGATTGGGTTGGGTTGGGTTGGATTGAGTTGGATTGGATTGGGTTGGATTGAGTTGGGTTGGGTTGGGTTGGATTGAGTTGGATTGGATTGGGTTGGATTGAGTTGGGTTGGGTTGGGTTGGATTGAGTTGGGTTGGGTTGGGTTGGGTTGGGTTGGGTTGGGTTGGGTTGGGTTGGGTTGGATTGGGTTGGATTGGATTGGATTGGAGTTTTGGAGACAGAAATTGAGAAGGAATGGTGAGCTAGAGAAGAGGTAAGAGGGACATGAAAGAGAGAAAGCAGCAGTGCTTCCCTGCTGTGAAGCCTCTCCACTACAGAAACCTTTGCTTCAATCCTGTATTGATGCTCTTCCCAAATCAGTACTTTTTTTTTTGTTCGTTTTGTTCACATTTGTAGCTGTTACCTGCGAGAGGACAGATTAGGTAGGGGTTTACTTGGCCTTACTAGAAACAGATATGCTTATAATTAGAGCCTATTGATATATATGAGGGCAGCATTTCTTTTAGAGAAAGAACTCTTGGGAAACATTTAAATTGTCCTTTTACTATGTAAATGAAAAGTCCAGGGCTAGAAGGGATAAGAGGTATTGCAGTAAATAGGCTGCAGAATTTTTTTATACATAATATAAAAACAGGAATACAGTTCTCAGGTGGGGGGGGGGGGTCGAGAGTAGATTCCACCACAGGAGAAGCATAGGGAGAAAGACAGCTGAGGAGAGAAGAATTGGGCTGGAGATTATGAAAATAAAAGGAAACTCCAATTCGGAAGTAATTTACAGTTTGATATTCAACTTTAAGTTGTGTCTTGATTTTTGTGTTTAACTTTTTCTTTATTTCAAACATGTGTAGGGGGAGGGGGGCTTATTTACTTCTCCCCAATTACTTCCTTGTATTGATTACCTAGTACTTCTCCAGCAGCTATATTATTTGAAGAAAAAGAAGCATCACTAAATTAACTCTTAGACAACAACCTCCTAAAAGATTAATGATATATAATTTACCTTTATGAGAGAAGCAAGCATCCAATAAATCAGAAAGCACCTCAGATCATCCAAGAAAATGGTTAAGTACCCCAAGTGTTCACCATATTGAGTATCTGACAAATGGAGCCCACATTCATTCACTTGTGTCACCCTGCTCTATTGTTTGCCGGAGTGTTTGTCTTTTCATGTTAAGTGCACATCACTGAATTTATATTGTGTCCAGGTAGGATTGGTGATTGCTGGGGCAAGGATGATCATTTCAGAACACTGAATGGTCCCTGCTGTCACTTGGTGACTGGCATCTTTGCTTCAGAATTCTTGCTCATTATGACGACCTCATACCATATGGGAGGCCAAAAGTTTGGATCACTTTGGACATTTATTATGTGTGATCCTATATTTAATACCCACCCCATGTTTCTATGTTTAAAACGTATGTGATTCTAAGTAACAATTCTATTTCCCATTTAAATAGAAAAAAAAATAACACATCAGGAAATAGTATAACAGTTATGCAAATGCTTTCATGACTATGACTCCTGGCAGGGCATGTCCCAGGTTCAACTCCTGGCACTACCTTAAGGGAGGAAGGACAATTTGCTCTCTCCAGGCTTCTCCAAAGACTCGATCCCACTCAAAAATACCTTCACAGACAGAAACATCCTAATGTCGATGCCTGTTTAACCAACTACAGTGATGGTGTATGGTTATGATATTATACTGCTGAAATCTTAGAATTTTGTAAAATCACTAAAATCTGCTAAATCACTAGTAAAGGGGGGAGAAGTAATTTTTAAAAAAATAACTGTGTTAGGGGCCAGCTGGTGGCACATTTGGTTGAGCACTTATGTTACAATGAACAAGGACCAGGGTTTGAGCCCCTGCCTCCACTGCAGGGGGGAAGCTTTGTGAGTAGTAAAGCAGGGATGCAGGTGTCTGTTTCTCTTCCTCTATTATTCCCTTCCCTGTTGATTTCTGGCTATCTCTAGCTAATAAATAAATAAAGATAAAATAAAACTGTGTTTAAAAAACATGTGGGTATCCCATGACCCAGACAGGTTCATATTAACTATGAGAGAGGGAGAAGGAGAGGGAGAGGGGACAGGAGGGGAGGGAGAGGGAGAAGGAGAGGGAGAAGTGACAGGAGGGAAGGGAGAAGGAGAAGGAGAGGGGGAGAGAAACACAGAGGGGGCAGGAGAGGGGCAGAGGGAGGGAGGGAGGGAGGGAAGGAGGGAGGGAGGGAGGGAGGGAGGGAGGGGAGAGTGAGTGGCTGGTTCTCAAGGCATGCACAAAGTTCTATACTTGGGCTTTTGAGTTAAGGCCAGCATGTCTGCTTATATTTTAAATCATGTCAGCTGTCTTCTCTAACTGCCATCCCATTATCTTCCTTATAGACTAGGATCCGTAAGGTCTCCGGCGGACACCACCTGAAGTACGTTAGGGAGTAAAGCACAGTTCTGTGGCCCACTGAGCTGTGTACTCCCACTATGATCACCTGTCCTCAGAATCAGAAAGAGCTTGCCTCATGCTTGTGCTCCTGAAGGAAAGGGAATCTACATTTTGCTGAGAATATATCTGGTTGACATTTATGTTTCTTCAGAATGTTTCTCTTTTTGTTATTTTTTTAGATAGAGACAGAGAGAGAACCAAAGCTTCCTTCACTGTGATGTGGGCTGGGCTTGAGCCTGCCGCACAACTAGCAGAGCAGCACACTACCCAAGTGAGCTATTTCGCTGGTCCCAGAACTTTGCTTACTCACAACTATATCCCCAGACAAAATAGCTGGATAATCCAGAGAACAAGTGACCTTAACATTTTAACATAGTGATCAGAGCAATTATAAAGCCTAAATAGATTTGAAACTTTCCACAATTTCTTGAAGCCTCCAAGCTGACATTTTTCTAGTCCTAAGATGACTGAGTTTATGTCTTTATATGGAGGAGAATTCAATCAACCAAGCAATACAATCAGACTGTTTTCTTTACCACTGGCTTTCTGTAAAGCTGTTTGATTGCAATAGCACATGGCAACTAAACATATGTATATCGCTCCCCAAAAGACAGAAACTATAGCAACTCATGGAAAAAAAACTATCACGAGGCAGTGAGAGTGTCTAGTATTGCTAAATTAATTCACTTTATTCTGAGAACAGTTGAAAGTTTGCCCTTCAGGTTTTGTTTGCTTCATTCTGGGTCACTGCCCTTGCATCTTTCTCTCTCTTTTTATTTCCGTCTTTGCTCTCTCTTTCTCCTCACCCTTCTCTCTCTGTTGTTGGTGGACATCACTTAATTATTCAGATAGAAAGGGGTGGGAGATGACTTAGTAAAATGGCTGGCAACATAGGCCTCGGCTCCTCTCTAGGTTAGCCTCAACGTAGGACTATTGGTGATTTTTCATGAATGATACTTTCCAAGAAAAAGGTCCCCTTCAGACCCAGAGCCCTGGGCTGGCCAGTAGCTCAGCTACAGGATGCACTGCTTGCCCAGGTGGGCTGCTCACGTTCCCGCCTCATCCTGTCTCCTTCACTCTCCCTGCTTCTCCGTTTCTACCCTCAAAACAAACAACAGGAAACAAACAACACCAAGAGAGAGCTCAAAGATGGCCTTTCTGTGATCTGACCTCAAAAATCAAAAGGCATGGTGTATATAGTTTGCTGCATTCAGCCCGATGATTGAGTATGGAAAAGTGGTCAGGGTCTCTCTTCTTTCATCTGCAAACACAGGTTACTAAGGGCTGAACATAGTCCCAGACTGCTGCTTCTCGTGGGTCTTAGGATAATCCCAGTTCTGACAAGCACATTTTTTTTGTTTGTTTGTTTGCTTCATGATCTTCAAGAATTAAAATGTAGAGCTCAGTATAGAAAAAATACATTCCTCAGAATGCCATGCACCATGCAACAAAGAAATGGGTAAGGCGAGGGGCCGGTGGTGGTGTACCACTTCAATGTCCTCGTTACAGGGCACGAGGACTCAAGTTCAAGCCCCTGGTTCCCCCCACCTGCAAGGGGAAAGCTTCACAAGTGGTGAAGCAGGGCTGTATCTCTCTATCTATCTCCTCCTCCCCTCTCAATTTCTCTCTGCCTCTATCCAATAATAAGTAAAAATACTGATATATATATATATATGAGAGGGAGAGAGGAAGAGAGAGAGAGGAGGCATACCAAAGAAGAACGCAAGGCAAATTATGGCATGAGAAAGAAATCTGAGGTCTGTTCCAGGACACTTAGTCACAGAAACTCTGAAGAAAGAGCTGGAAGGAGAGCAGAAAGAGGGGCAGGACTGGGGGGATGGCTGAGAAGGAAGCCGCCATGGGCATTCTTTCTTGACTGGTCTTCACTCTCTCTAATGTAAGGCAATACACCCCAGTTTCAGTCACTCAACCTATGACCTCTCCCAGTAATTTCTGTACCCATAGGGTCATGAGGACCCTGTTAATTTAGGAGGCTTGGGGTCTCCTATAATAGTTCCACCCATGAACCACTTGCTCCATCGGTGTTGGAATCAGACACAGACCCCATTGATTAAGAGTGGAGGAATAGATCCTGCATAGAAGATATTTCTCAAAGAAGGTGGCGTTGATGTTAGTAAGGAAAGAAATCTGCATCATCTATCTGATCCCTACATCCACACATCTGAATGATGTATTTTGAGGTGTGTGTCTGCCTGAGATTCTGCACCCCTCTGCTCCTGGTGTCCACACTGCAGGTGGGGAGCTACCTGTGGCAGCTGAGAATGTGCAGAAGAGCTGGAGAACTTGTGGGAGCAGGCTGGATACCAGCTGAGCATGCTGACAACTGAGGTGCTAGGGGCTGATGCCGAACCCAAGTCTGAACCAGTACATCTACGTAGAGTCATCTTTCCATCATCATCATCATTACATCTATGTAGAGTCATCTTTACATCATCATCATCATTATGTCTATGTAGAGTCATCTTTCCATCATCATCATCGTCATCATTATGTCTACATAGAGTCATCTTTCCATCATCATCATCATTATGTCTATGTAGAGTCATCTTTACATCATCATCATCATCATCATCATTATGTCTACATAGAGTCATCTTTGCATCATCATCATCATCGTCATCATTACGTCTATGTAGAGTCATCTTTCCATCATCATCATCATCATTACATCTATGTAGAGTCATCTTTCCATCATCATCATCATCATCATTATGTCTACATAGTCATCTTTCCATCATCATCGTCATCATTACATCTATGTAGAGTCATCTTTCCATCATCATCATCATCATCATCATCATTATGTCTACATAGTCATCTTTCCATCATCATCATCATCATCATCATCATTACATCTATGTAGAGTCATCTTTCCATCATTGTCATGATGTCTACATAGAGTCATCTTTCCATCATCATCATCATCATCATCATCATTATGTCTACATAGAGTCATCTTTCCATCATCACCATCATCATCATTACACCTACGTAGAGTCATCTTTCCATCATCATCATCATCATTATGTCTACGTAGAGTCATCTTTCCATCATCATCATCATCATGTCTACGTAGAGTCATCTTTCCATCATCATCATCATCATCATGTCTACGTAGAGTCATCTTTCCATCATCATCATCATCATCATCATTATGTCTACGTAGAATCATCTTTCCATCATCATCATCATTACGTCTACATAGAGTCCTTTCCATCATCATTACGTCTACGTAGAGTCATCTTTCCATCATCATCATCACGTCTACGTTGAGTCATCTTTCCATCATTATCATTACGTCTACATAGAGTCATCTTTCCATCATCATCATCGTCATCATTACATCTACATAGAGTCATCTTTCCATCATCATCATCATCATCATGTCTACGTAGAGTCATCTTTCCATTATCATCATCGTCATCATCTATTGATAGCTAGCTTGATTGTGTTTGAATTTTTTCACACAATCTAGGAGCTGAAAGTCTAGAACCTGCAAATCTGAAGAGTAGTACAAGAGTAGGTTAGAGATCTAAGAAAGATCCCATCACGTAGTCTGCTGGCAGAACTTCCATTCCTCAGGTGAGGAGAGACTTTCGCCTTAAATTGATTAGATGAGATTCACAACCAATATAAAAGTTAAGCTGCTTTGCTGAATGAAAACTGAGTTAAATGTCCATTTCATCTGAAATAGAATCACAGAAGCATCTACGGTAATACTGGGCCCAGTATTTGGGTACTGCGACTTAGTCAAGTCGATGCCTCACATTAACTGTCACATTGTCTGTGGGCAGTGATGGGAAATGCACCAGTGGTCTCAAAACTCTAGTCTCCAACTCCCTCTCACCTAATTACAAAAAAAGGGGGGGGGCTCTCTGGATGAGGTTTTCAATCACTCTGCTGAAAAGCTATGATCACAGCAATGTGACATGCAATGAAGATTTGGCAAAATGATGGCCTTTGTCTTTCTTAGGGCAGTTCACTGAGCCACGTAATTTGAAGACATAAAAATTCTGCTCTGTGTCAAAGGTAACGCAGCCCACACAGATGCCAATTTCATTCCCGCGGTATCGTAATCAATGTTCAATGATCAGCTGTCATGCACACTCCTTGTAGATTATCTGAAGAAAATAGTCACTTTCATAGTCATATTTACTTGTTCAGTCATCCAGAAAAAATGCTTAATGCTTATTAATGCTATGATGTGAGCTCAGAGCTGAATATGGAGATTACAAACTCTAAAACCCTTCTCATAATGAAAATACAGATTCAGATCAAGATGGACCTATTCCTCCCCCTCAGGTGAAATTTACAGATTTGTGTTAAGGCTACTTTGGAGAGACTGGGTAAAGAGATGCTTTCCTGAGCTGATTCATGAGAGACATGAGCCTTAGCTGGTCGATAATAATGAGAGCAACAAGCTAAGGTAATAACAAATGAGATTACTATTCCTGAATGACTTTTCTTTTTGTTCCCCATGCCATTTTTAATTTGTGATTAGTAGTGGCTTCAAGACTAAGATTGCAGTGTGTAGCTCCACACCACATCCACTACCACTGTTCTGTGCACCTACCCTTTCAAAGATAACTACTTCTATGACTTATCTCAAAGTCTTAGAGACGGTATGTTTCCTTCTTCTTCTTCCTTCTTCTTCCTTCTCCTTCCTTCTCCTCCTTCTCTTCCTTCTCCTGTTCCTCCTCCCCCCTTCTTCTTTTCTTGCAAGGTCATTTGTTTCATTTCTCTAGATTCCATGTGAGTGAAACTATGCAGTAGTTGTCTTTCACCTCTTATTTTGCTAAGCATATAATCACCTCCAGTTCCATCCTGGACAAGTTTTCATACCAGGCATAAGCACTGTGAGTATTTATTTAAAATATTTATTTATTGGCTAGAGATAGGGGGAGAAGTCAATAGAACAGGTGGAGATAAAAGGAGAAGGAAAGAGAGACACCTGCATCACTACTTCAGTGCTCATAAAGCTTTCCCCCTGCGGGTGGGGACCAGGGCCTTGAACTCTGGCCCATGTCCTTTGTAGGATGTGTGCTCTGCCAGCTGTGCCACTACCCAGCCATGCACGCAAGTAGTAATGTGATGAATATACCTTTCTGAACAACTTGGAGTAGGGCGGCCTAAAAGCAAGAACTACAGTCAAGGGCACCGTGGGATACAGGCTACCATGTGGCCCGTTAGAAATGACTGATAGCTCTTCCACCAGTTCTCAGGCACCAACGGGCACCTTCCTGCTTCACCTCTAGAGCCAACATTCATCTTCAGGGCTTTGGACTTAAGGCGTGGAGCTCGCCCAATAGACCCGGATAATCGCAGTGCAGTTTCCCATGTTTGCCAGATCGACTGTTCTCAGGACGTCGCCTTTGCGGACTGAATGGAGAGCATGCCCAGAATTGGCGATAAATTCACAGTGGCCTTATTTTTTGGTGCCTTGTGATCATGGCTTCCTGTGACTTTCTCTTTTCGTTATTGAATTGTGTGTGTGTGTAGTTGTTGTGGTTTTTTTTTTTTTTTTGTAATCTTTGTGTGTGTATAATATAGTTGTTGACACAAGAATATAATTTCTCATCTCCCCATATGGAAAGTAAGCAGTCTGGAGAATTCTCAGAATTCTAGAAATGCATCTACTCTTTTTATGCATAAGAAAGAGACCATTTTATTTGGAAACAGACAAATCTTTATAGTTTGAGAGAGAGAAAGAAAAGACGGGTCAGATGGCGGTGCACCCGGTGAACACACATGTAACAACGCATGAGGACCGGGTTTAAGCCCCCAGTCCCCACCTGCAGGGGGGAAGCTTTGCAAGTGGTGATGCAGTGTTGCAGGTGTCTCTCCCTCTGCCCCTCCCTCTCCCTATCACCCCTTTCCTTCTTGACTTCTGGCTGTCTCTATCCAATAAATAAACAAAGATCATAGAATAACTTTAAAAAAAGAAAGAAGGGAAAGCAAGGAAGAGGGGAAGTGGGGGCAGAGGCAGCAAAGCACCTCTTCACTGCTCACACTTGTACTTCACTGGCACCGGGAATCCAATCCAAGGTTGTCGCGATATGGACTCAACAGGCTGAGACACTTCTCCCTACATTTCACACTGCAAAGAGTTCTCCCCAAACGTTCGCTTAAGGGCACTGCTCTAATACTTGAGCGTGACTCCAGATCTCACCTACATCTACAAGTGCACGTGCACGTGTATGTACGCCATGTCAAGGGCTCCAGGGAGCCGGAGAGGTCAAGACCTGCGCATCAGTCAGTCTGTCATGAGATTGTGGCTCCCGGGCTCCAGACTTGACTACCCACAGTAGGTTTTGTTGGTGAGTTTGGTTGCACTGCCTTCATGGGCATGCTGAAATCTTCTTGACCTTGGGATCAAAGGCCCCGCAGAATTCCTGTTCTCAAGACCCCAGGGGCTGTATGGTTTGTCTCTGTAGTCTGAGAGAATGGTGAGTGATGGACAGTGTCTGCATCTGCTGACTTGTGCCCTTGGGGCTGCAAATCTTCTCTTTTGATGCTCTTCATTTAATGTCCTTTCAAAGATTGCCTCTTAATCCCCTACCGAGAATCAAAAGCTCCAGACAGAAGGGTTTAATATGCAAACATGGCTGCTCATAAGCAAATATTGTAACTTTTCATTTCATATCATTCCTCTGCTCTTTGTGACTTCCATCTTTGTCAGGACCTGGTGTGGTCCCTCAGAAGCTGCCAAGAACTCAGGAACTCAACTCTCCTCTCCTGTCCTCGCCTTGCCTCGCCTTGCCTCGCCTCTTCTCTCCTCTCTCCTTTCTTCTCTTCACTTATTTTTCTTTCCTGCAGCAATACTCCATCATTGATGAAGCTTTCTGTATGTGCAGACCAGGATTTGAATCCAGGGCTTCATGCATGGTAGCGTGTGTGCTCGCTCTACCACGTGTGCCCCCAAGATACTGTCTGAACCACACTGCCTCCAAGATACTGTCTGAACCACATTTTGCATCCCTGAAGGCTGTGCTGTGGTTAGAACAACAAACTTGAGGTCCTGAGCCCTGTCCCTGGCACTCCCTATGTCAGAATGCTGTCTCTCCATCTCGCTCTCAGAAAGCAGCCTAATTTTAAAAAGATAAGCCAAGGGAACAGATAGTGTTGCACCCAGTTGAGCCCACATGTTACAGTGCAGAAGGCCCTGGGTTCAAGCCCCCCAGGTCCTTATATCTGTAGGAGGAAAGCTTCACGCATGGTGAAGCCGTGCGGCAGGTGTCTGTCTGTCCTCTCAGCTTCTCTGTCTCTATCCAATAATTAAATTAAAATGCTTAAGAAAAGTCAACTTTCTTTCTCAATGTCATTTTGAAAATAGAACCTTACTGATGCCTACATGCCTATATTCACACATCACGAATTCAGTCTTTGTAAATATATCTATAGAGTTGTGCATCTCTAATTTTTACAACTCTTTGTAAAAATGCATTTGTATTTTATTGGATAGAGACAGGAAGAAATTGAGAGGGTAAGGGGAGATAGAGAGGGAGAGAGAGAGACACCTGCAGCCCTGCTTCCCCACTTGTGAAGCTTTCCCCCTGTAGCCCCGCGGGCTTGAACCTGGGTCCTTGTGCCTGGTAAAATTTGTGTGCTACCACCTGGCCCCCTAATTTTAGAACCCTTTAGTGACCCCCAAAGAAAGCCCAATTCCTGATATATATCCTGTTTCTTTACTTGCATGTATTTGACTGGTCTGGGCATTTCTTTTAAATAAGAATTTACAGAAGGTGACCAGCAGCTATTTTCTTTAACGTAAAATATTT
This sequence comes from Erinaceus europaeus, assembly GCF_950295315.1. NCBI lineage: Eukaryota > Metazoa > Chordata > Mammalia > Eulipotyphla > Erinaceidae > Erinaceus > Erinaceus europaeus. The sequence continues at coordinate 17,787,679 of NC_080183.1, forward strand.
TCAAAATGTCTTCCTGCTGCAGCAGGTAACAGTACTTTATTATTATTATGTCTCATTTCAGGCATAGGCCATTTTGTTGACCTGCTCTTCAGTTAATGGAGACGTGGATGAACTTGATCTTTGTCCCCCATGGGCAATTCTGTGCATTCAGACTCCAGGGTGTAGACACAGCTTTTCCCTTCTCCTGAATGCACGCCTACAAGTGAAGTGGATGGGTTTTATGACAATTCTGTTTAACCTTTTGGGGAATTGCCAGGCTCCTTCCAAAGAGACCTTACTATTTCACCTTGCAGTCTGCGGTGCACACACAGACAGCTCTCTGCCTTCTTCCTCTTGTTGGCTGTCTTGCTGTTTACAGCTGTTCTAATGTGTACGGATCGCTTTCTCCTTGTGGCTTTGATTTGCATCTTTCTGCTGGCTAGTGATGTCCAAGATGTCTTTTCATCTACCTTTGGCCAACTGTCTATCTTTCTTGGGGAAAGTCTACCTGAGGATCTTATATGTATGTTTCTTTGTTTTGTTTCCTTTTTATTGGAGCATTGCAAGAGTTCTTTACGGATTCTAGATGTTAGTCCCATATCAGATATTTGATTTTCACATTTTTTCTCAGTGGTTGCTTATTTGTTTATTTGTTTTGCTTTTTCACCTGATGGTATCCTTTAAAGCAAACACAAATTTTAATGAAGTTCAATTTATTTCTTTTTCTTCTCACCAGTTGCACTTCATAGTTTTTCTTTTTCTTCTTCATCTTCTTCTTCAGTTTTTTTTTTTTTTTTTACCAGAGCACTGCTCAGCTCTGGCTAATGGGGGTATGGGGATTGAACCTGGGACCTTGGAACCTCAGTTATGAGAATCTTTTGCATAACCGTTATTATATCTCTCCCACGCTACAGTTGGTTCCCTATAGTTGGGACTTCGTGTGCCTAAGAAGTGGCTGTTGATGGGCCAGGTGGCATCTCCAGTGAAGCATAGATTTTACCATAATCAAGAATCTGGGTTCAGACCCTCAGCTCCCACCTACAGGGGGGAAGGTTCACAAGCTTCATGTCTCTCTTCATCTCTCCTTCTCTATCTCCCCATCTCCTCTCAATTTACTTCTGTATCATCAAATAAAAGAAAGGAAATAAGGAAACATTGGTAAAAACTTCAAAAAGGTATGGCTGTTATTTAGAAAATGTCTGCTCTCTATTATCCACAGAGTACAAGCTTAAAGACTATTCTCCATAGAGTACAAGCTTAAAGACTATTATATCACCATAGACTTCAAAAAAATAATTCAAAAACAAGTCTGTTCCATGACTTCTTTGTACATATGGTTTCTGAAATAATCATCCTTTATGGGATGTTTGCCATTAAAGTTTTGTTGTTGTTGTTGTTGGTGGTGGTATTGGTGTTGGTGTTGGTGGTGGTGGTGTATGACAAAGACATTTTTGTTTTCAGCCTAGGTAGCACTAATGTATAAAGAAAGATGCATGGTCTTAGGCAGAGTGGAACATTCATGTGAAAGTTTTTGGTATGGAATATAAATCACAGTGAGACGATGGGGTAAAGTTCTGAATGCCAAGTCAAGAATAAGCTATAGTCTCTCATGGAGAAAATATTGGACCTTTGGGGGGAGGTAAGAGTATGGTTCCTTCTGGGTTTTATGAATATTAGTCAAAAAATGACTGGAAGAACATAAAAAGAGGACATCAAAACAAGAGCACCAACATAAAAACTCTGGCAATGGACAAGGTGAGTGATAGTGCAGATGAGAGTCTTGATAACCGTGGCGGGCAAGGAAGCGGAAGCATCTGCCCAGCCCCTGGCAGCTGATGGGTTACAAGGTTGTGGTTGGCGCCAGGAGTAAGAAAACAAGTTAGTTTCAATGAGGAAAGAAAAAAACAATTTTCTGATTAAACAATGATCCATTTTGAAGTAATTGTGATGTATTGTTCTGATGTTCCAAAGGGTTTGTAGTTGTCTCACTCACAAATAATCAAAATTGCATTGTTTTGAAAAAAATATCCCCACAAATATTTTTTCAGTCCCCAAGACAAGATATTTTTGTGAAAGATAATTCATTCGCTTGCCATTTTTATTCTAGTTGTTATGGAGAGAGGAACCTGAACTCAATCTCCAGCACCTCATAGAAGCATCTTAAAATTCTCATTTCTCTATGCAAATCAAGTGCACCTTGACTGGTGGGGTGTGCTTCCCTCTGGAAGACAGAAAAAAAAAAAAAAAGCTGTGTATCTGTGACTGCAATAGCTTATGAGGATTGTTCTTCTGTATTAAGTTTTTGTACTTATATATTGCTCTTCTGTAGGCCCTGGGGTCCTAACAGATATTAAAATTTGTACAGCAGATCTAAAGGAGTGAGAAGAACTTTATTTTCTCTGACTTTTCTTTCTATAAACCCTTGTGACTTGACTTCTGAAGAGTAAAGATAACTAACCTAGCTATAAGTTTAAAGAAGTCAGGAGAAGAGAGGCAATGTGATGTACATGGAGAGGGAGAGAGCGGGAGAGAGAGGAAGAGAGAGGGGAAGAGAGGGAGAGAGAGGGAGAGAGAAGGAGAGAGAGGGGTGGTTTACGGAATTTCCTTACAGCTGTGTGATAGTGATAAAATCTCCTCGAGGGCCAGTTCTAACTATGTTTCAGGTGCCAGTGTTCTGTTTGCATGTTTGCTTGGTTTTGACCTAATTTGGTCACAACACATCCACAAAAAAAAATGAAAAAGCCACGGAGCACAGTCTGCCAAGGCACCTACCAAATGTGTGTGGCACCTCCAGTCAGCCTGGCGCACACAGAAGCCACGTTTGGATTGTGACGTCTGCTCTATGTAGGGAAGGCGGATCCAACACAGGAGCTGCTGATTTTTTCCCAAAGCCTGGGGCAGGCTCATCACTCCCCAGTCAGCACTGAAAGAAACTGAGTCTCAGAAAAAGGAGGCTGACATACTGCTTGGGCCAAACCCCAAAGACTTGAGGTGAGTGACATTAACTCCCAGGAGGAGGGAGAGTAAGACCAGGCCTTACCAGTGCCTGCGTATATATTTACCCGAATGAGCCAAACTGAAACTATGGTGAAACTTGGAGAGTTTTCTTTAACTGAAGTTGCCACGTCTGTATCTCTGCTTCTTCCTCTAGCACATATACCCAGTGTTTGAAATTTATCAAAATGGGTTTCTCTGCTGCAGCTGTACCTCCTTTCTCTCCCCCACTCCCACCTTTTATCCAAGACAAAGGGGAACAAAATGCCAGCTAGGAGTGGTGAAATCACGCGAGCACCAAGTTCCAGCCATACCCAGTGGTAAAAGAAGAAAGGAGAAAGGAATCGGTGGTGGCGCAGCGGGTTAAGCACAAGGACCGGTGTAAGAGTGTAAGGATCCTGGTTCGAGCCCCCGGCTCCCCACCTACAATGGAGTCCCTTCACAAGTGGTGAAGCAGGTCTGCAGGTGACTATCTTTCTCTCCCTGTCCTCTCTCCATTTCTCTCTGTCCTATCCAACAACAATGACGACATCAACAACAACAGCAGTGATAACTACAAGAATAAAAAACAAAACAAAACAAAAAGGGGAAAAAATAGAAGAAAAAAGGAGAAGGACAAGAAGGAAAGAATGTGCTTCTTGCAGGAGAAACCATAGGTGAGACGGACCTAGCAGACACACAAGAATGTGCTTCTTGCAGGAGAAACCATAGGTGAGACGGACCTAGCAGACACACACAGAATGTGCTTCTTGCAGGAGAAACCATAGATGAAATGGACCTAGCAGACACACACAGAATGTGCTTCTTGCAGGAGAAACCATAGGTGAGACGGACCTAGCAGACACACAAGAATGTGCTTCTTGCAGGAGAAACCATAGGTGAGACGGACCTAGCAGACACACACAGAATGTGCTTCTTGCAGGAGAAACCATAGGTGAGACGGACCTAGCAGACACACACAGAATGTGCTTCTTGCAGGAGAAACCATAGGTGAGACGGACCTAGCAGACACACACAGAATGTGCTTCTTGCAGGAGAAACCATAGGTGAGACGGACCTAGCAGACACACACAGAATGTGCTTCTTGCAGGAGAAACCATAGGTGAGACGGACCTAGCAGACACACACAGAACTTTCAGTCTCCAGAGGAAGGAAAACACATTCTTCTCAAACACACAGTTCATAAGGACTGACCATATACTGGGCCACAGAAACAGTCTAGACAAATACGAAAATAGTAAAATCATACAAAGTGAGAGTGCTCCATTTGCCTGCCTGGCTGAGGCATGTGATCTTTTTACAGGATGACATACTCCGACTTGGACTTGGTGTGTGTGGATGTCACCTGTTACACCCTCAGACAGGAGAAAGGTGGGCTAGGAACTGATGTGAAAGGCTGTGTATATTGTGTGCTTATGATGGTATGAAGCTAGAAACAAAGAAACCCAACAGTCAACAGGAGGCAGGAAATGGTTTAAAATCAGAGGAGAAATCAATGCAACAGAAAAACAAAAAGACCATCAGAACACAAAGACAGCTAACGCACTTGCATGAGTACGACAACAGATAGAGAACTATCTTAGCATATGTCCTCTGTTGGCTATGAAAGGCTGTAAGACTGTCTACCCCAATTTAATTGCATATTTCCTGAAATGCCCTAGTGTCTTCTTTTATTTATAGGTTTTCTTTTTTTTAATTTGTTTTAATTATTTGAGAGAGACATACCAAAGAGGAAGGGCAAAGTAGAAATGGAGAGAGAAAGAGAAACACATGCAGCCCTGCTTCACAGGTTGGAAAGCTCTCCTCCTCCTAATGGGGACCATGGGCTTGAACCTGGGCCCTTGCGCATTATAACATGCTTCCTCAAACAGCTGTGCCATGGCTCAGCCTCCCTGGCATCTTCACTCACTGAAAGTACTTAATAGATTCACTTAGGAAGTGTCTCACTAACAGCTGTGGATGTGATGAGACATGTTTCGCTCTTCCACCAAAAACCAGCTTCCTTTTCGGGCTCCAAATAACTTCTGTCTTTGTTTTCATCACATTTTATGTCTTTGTTGTCAATGTTTTGGGTCTTGGCAGAAGAGGGAAGGCAAACCTGTCAGTTATGTGTGTGTAATATATACACTCAATGCTGGCACATCTACAAGCTAAGCCTGATAAAAATCTGTTCGACAGTCTTACTAAATTAGTTCTTTAATCCTGTGAAAACGGAGGGAAACTGGAGAGGAACAGAATTCTTGGAAGATGCCGGTGTAGCAATTTGCACAGCTAATTCTGAAGGTTTTCCCAATTAAGTTGGAATCGGCGAGGCATTTTTCTCCCCAGCATTCCTATTTACAAAGTGAGAGTGCTCCATTTGCCTGCCTGGCTGAGGCATGTGATCTTTTTACAGGATACTCTGACTTGCACTTTGTGTGTGTGGATGTCACCGGCGGGCTAGGAACTGATGTGAAAGGCTGTGTATACCACTGTTCTATTTTATTCTGTGCAACTATCTTCTGATAGTTATTCCCTTGTTTTTCTTCTTTTTTAAATAGAGGTGGAGAGAATAGGGAGAGACAGAGAGAAGGGATACCTATAGCCGTGTCGCACCACTCATGAAGCTCCCCACCCCAAGCCCTGTAGCTAGGAAGCCCCTGTAGGGCTTGGACCACAGTCCCCGCACACGGTAACAGGTGTTATTTACTGAATGTGTTACCACACACCCTCTAAATTACTAATTGTTATGAAACACTGCTTCTTCCCAAAACAGAAATCTTTTAAAAATATATATTTTTTATTTATTTTATTATTGGCTAGAGACAGAGAGAAATTAGGAGCGGAGGGGGAGATAGAGAGGGAACAAGAAACAGAGAGACACTGCAGCCCTGCTTCACCCTCGTGAAACTTTCCCCCTGCAGGTGGGGACCAGAGACTTGAACCCGGGCCCTCGTGCACTGTAATGTGAGTGCTTAGCCAGCCACCTGGCCCCTAACAGGAGTTTTTATTAGCTTTATTTAATTAACCTCAATGTTTGTACTTCATCTTTCAAATAACCCACACTCAATCACAGCCACCCCAAACTCCATTTCCTTGACTGCAATTATGTTTTCTGTTCCTCTAGATGAATGCAACTATTAAAACACAAACTGTGTAAAAATTGTTATTTTCTAAAGAATAATGTGTATTAGTAGTGACTGAGTGATGGTTTACAAATCATAAGATTTCAGGGGTATATTGTCTTTCCTTTTAAAATTTATTTATTGTTTTTAATTATTATTAAAAAAAAAAAAGAACACTGCTCAACTCTGGTTTAAGGTGGTGCTGGGGACTGAACCTGGGGCCTCTGAGGCATTAAGTGTGTTCCATGAACTGGTGGGCTATTTCCCCAGCCCTTGGGGATGACACCTGCGCATTCATTCATGCACCTGTGGGCACATCCACCACACCTGAGCGCCCTTGCCGTCCCCATAATCACTGCAGCTCTCACAGCTGACCAAGTTGCCTGCTGTCTGCCTCCTTGTCTATAATCCACAAACAAGTGCCATCACCCAGCCTCTCTCTCTCACCTCTCTCACCTCTGTGCTTATGAAAATCACTCTTCACAACCTAGCAGCTCTCCCAGGAAGCCCTTTATCCTTTAGGCCTTTATCCAGTTCTCTTGCCACTGACCTAGATGACAAGAAAGAATGTGTTTTAGAGTATAACTACATAATACCAACCATCATGTTTTATGTTATCACCCAGCCAGACACTTGGGTTCAGAGACAGAATACTTAAGCTTTCACAATAATAATGAAAGTCAATCATCTAATATTTATCAAACTTTCACGTTTTGAAAAACATGATTGGCCAGAACACCAGACTTGCCAACATGAGTTTAACTTGTGGCATCATATATGCCAGAGTGATGCTCTGGTTCTTTCTCAATAAATAAATAAATAAATAAATAAATCTTTTAAAAACAGCCTTACATGTATTTTTAAATTTTATTTCAATTTATAGAAATTCACTCTGATGGCAGATGCATGGGATATGTCTTTTGCACCTGTGAAAGCCTAAATTTTAACCATTAAGTAGGTTTCCATATGCCATGTGACCTGTATGTACACCTGTGCCCACAACTCACAGTTTCTTTGACTGCTTCTGAATAACCACTGGCATTCAGAATTAAAACTCCTGGTGTTTTCGCTTCCACTTTATAAAGTCAGCATGGTGATTTATAAAATCAAGATAATGGTGAAGGTGAGATCAATTAATCCTGGGAAGCCGTTAGCACAGGACAAGATGGTCAGAGTTCAGTTTTGGTGAAAAACCATTATGGTGTTTCTAATTCCCTTACATGAAGGCACATCTAACTAGTTCTCAAACAGTATTGTCCAATTAATATGTAAGCATTTGGGCATGTACATATATTGAACACCAGAGCACACCTGGTTTTATGTGAAATATTGTAATGTGATTTTTCAGATCTATTTCTTTCTTTTTGTTTTGTTGTTGGTGGAGTTCATTTCTGGATTGTTCTACCTCAAAGCAGGAATTAGATTTTAATTACATTTATCTTTAAAATGAAGGTTAACTTTCACAAATCTGTTCAATTAAATAGCTATCAATTTCTTTACTAGATTTTTGAAGACACTCCTAAGTATATCTGAGCTTTGAAGCTGTGGAAATTACATAGTAAAATCTAAAAGAAGCTACTTAGTTGAATAATGTCATCTCTTGTGTAGCAAGAATGACTGCTGGCAGCCTTTAAAATTATTTAATTTAATGAGGGAGGGAGGGAGGGAGGGAGGGAGAGAGAGAGAGAGAGAGAGAGAGAGAGAGAGAGATACAGAGAGACCAGAGTATTTTCAGCTCTGGTTTACAGTGGTGTGGGGGACTGAAACTGGACCTTTGAAGTCTTTTTGCGTAACTACTATGCTATCCCCCTGCCCAAGCTCTGCTGTCTTAACTTAGCAGAGACTCGACAATAAGCTCTGGAGCGAAGAACAAAATAACACTGCAGGTATTTGTGTTCACTTGTTTTCTTCAACACTGAGTAAGCAGCAATAGTATTAGGTTCAGCAAAATAAAAATATGAAAAATTACACAGTTTGACCTAGCAACCCAAAAAACAAAAGCCCAAATTCTCTCTTTTTTTTTTTTTTTTTTTTTGCCTTCAGGGTTATTGCTGGGGCTCAGTGCCTGCACCATGAATCCACTGCTCCTAGAGGCCATTTTTCCCATTTTTTTGTTGCCATTATTGTCCTTCTTGTTGTTGTTATTGTTGCTATTGTTGTTGTTAGATATGACAGAGAAGGGGAGAGAAAGAAAGACACCTGCAGACCTGCTTCACCGCCTGTGAAGCGACCCCCCCCACAGGTGGGGAGCCGGGGGCTCGAACCGGGATCCTTACTCCAGCCCTGTGCTTGGCGCCACCTGCACTTAACCTGCTGTGCTACCGCCTGGCCCCAAAAGCCCAAATTCTTTCCACGATGGTGAAATCTACTCAACTGTAAGGCATAAAGGGGTCTTTTTCATTCTCTTTTCCTTCAAATATCTTGTTTCATACCACTTGAGTCTGTAAGTTGTTACAAGTCCCTTTGAACAGGTGAAGGACAAAAAGGTATATTAATAACTACACCTGTTAAACGCCTCGAATGTCCCATGGATTCTATAGACAACTACAAAGCCTGCAGAAAACCTTCTGGGCTATGCCCAGCTTTGTCTGAAATCAGCGTGATGAAGAATCACCTCAAATTTCTTTCATTCCTGCCACTATGAAATTTTGACAATATGGGCACTGAGCAGATTTAGTCATTAACGGTCCCACAGCACGAATTGCCCAGACGAGTTGTATGTAACTCAAGACACCTTGGCCCAGCTCCAAAGGAAGTAATTACACTCAGTCTACCTGAAATTCCCAGTACAGGAGGAACGGGAGTCAGGCGTGTGCACTGCCTGGCTGAGCTATCACGGATCATCTCTGCACAGCCAGAAAACAGCTGCTCTGCTTGACAGGCCTTTCCTTTCTCCCACGGGGAGCAACTAAAATGGCTCTGCTCAGGAGTCTTTGAACTGCAGCTCTGAGGGGTCTTAGAGATGCCTTCCTCTTTCTCCCAGGCCCAGAAATTCTGATGGCTACAAGGATGATAGAGTACGGACATTAGACACAGCAGCTACATAGTAGAGACACGCTTAAAATTATCACCAGGATTGTGTTTTACTTCACTTTGATCAGCAAAGAAGAAAAATCAATGGAATGACATAGAGACTCTATTTTAGTTTGATAGCTGAAATTTACACACACACACACACACACACACACACACACACACACACACACACACACACAGCCCAGATGGAGCACTGCTATTGCTTAATCAGTGACCCTGAATTCAGTGCATGAGAAATCGTGATACTTGATGTAGGTGGTCTTTAATGACATCAGAGTTTAAACTGTTTTTCCTGTTTCATGTCAGGATATATATATTAGTTCCTGGAATAACAAACATTGTGTAGACTGTACTGAGTGTCAACCACGGTAATCATGTTATTTTAAATCATATATTTCACTATTATAGGGAAAATTCTTTTAATATCTCTCCTCTTTCCTAGACAGTCATTCTCATTTTCACAAGCTGCAGGTGAAAATGCCCAAGTCCATGGCTGGGCTCACTGATGGAGGATCAAGAGCCGTGACACCTTCCCAGAGGAATAGCTGACAATAGCCTGTGCTTCCTGGGGCACTGACATCACCAGGCACTTCTGGGGAAGGAGGTGACTCCCGTATCTTATCTCACTGTCACAGTAAACCCACAGGTGGGAGGTTCTCCACTCTTAGTCTCGTGATAAGGAGGTCCAGGATTTATAGATAAATAACTTGGCCTCAAACACCACAGAATCCTATAATGGTGAAATAAATGTATTATATGGAGTGACAAGGTGCATGCAAATCTCTCAAGTTCTTTACAAATAATATTTGCATTAAATTTTCATTTAAAATTGTGATGGTTCCAAGAGCTAATAGCCTACAAATAAAAATCCTGGTCTGATTTAGGTTCCAAGCACAAGGGCACGTGAGGACCCTTGCTTCCAAACTTTTCAGCTGACCTCATGCGCTCACGTCTGGGTGCTGGGGGAAACGGGAGTGTGTGGAGCAAGCCCACAAAGATGCAGGGTGAACACAAGAACCCGCCACGTCCCAGGGCGCTGTACTCCCTTGGCTGGAGGGCTGTGTGGGCGAGCATCCTGGTGCAGAGTGCCTGGTGTGTCTTTTCCATTCTGGCAGGTGGGCCCAAGCCTCTCACAAGTGGCCTGAATTATCCTAAAGCAGTTCTTATTTTTGAAGGTAGTGGTTTGCAGATTTGTTGTGCTGATTAAAATTGCCTGAAGGGCTTCTCAAAAGAAACAGCTGGGCCCCACCTCTGGAATTTCTCATCAGCATTTCACAAGTGATGCCAGTGACTTGGTATCCCAACAGTTGTGCAGGTGGCACTGGTGCAGGCCTGACATGGTATTTTGTAAACACTTTTTTCCCTGCTATGTTTGCTGGCTCTTCCCCCCTTCCTTCCTCCCTTCCTCTCTTTCCTTCTCTTCCCTCTCACTCTTGCTCGCTCGCCACCTCTCCCTCTCCTTCTCCCTCTCTATCTCGCTTTCTTCCAAGAGCTCTGCAACCTGGGATCTCAGAGTCTCTGGCATGGAAGTCTTTTTTGCAGAACCACTACACTATTTCCCTGACCACCATATCTGATTTGAAAAGCACAGTCTTTGAAACATGATACCTGAATCTCAAAGAAATTTCTTTTGCTTAAATTTATAGGTCATCATTCATCCTGAAGTAAATAAGTCATCACTTTGCGCAAAACTGTATTCCAAGATTGGCCACATTGTATTATCACTGAAATACTGCTTAACCACATCAAAGTTATCAAAGTGAATGGTTAGCACCCAACACCTGTCTGCGCGAATAAAAATATGCCAGTTTGGGGCCCAGGGATGGGTAGGACATCTGCCAGGCCAGGTACTCAGTCCAGGTTGGGTTCCTGGCCCCACCTGGCAGCTCACCCCTAGGGGCAGCTCTGGGGTTGTGCTGTCTCTCCCTCTTTTTGTCTGTGTCTGAATGAAAAGGCAGCACAGTGAGGGCCAAATTGCTCATGGATTCCATTTGTAAAAGCCAGTATGGCCACGTTGAATGCACAAGCTTTGGACAAATTGGCCATGCTCTCAGTTACCCATCACTTTCTGGATTCAGGTAAAATGGCAACTATATTTTAATCAGCAAGTCATTTTCCCCCACACTCTCCAGTCTCCAGGAATAACATTATCTCCCCAGTTTCTGTGCTTGAGAACCAAGAGTCCTACACCCTCTGTGTGAACAAATCACCTGTTCTCACACATGCCTTTCGACTGTCTCTCTAAAGCTATTATCTTGACACAAGCAGCATTTGACTTAAGTCTAAACCATTTCAGTGACCTCTATTCTTGGGACCTTATCTATCTTCTTAACCTATTATTAATATGATAGAAAATGCGAATGGCTCTTATCTAACACAGAACAAAAAAGATATCCATATCACAAGATATTATAGCAGCAATCCAAACCAGATCCTTGTTTTTATAACAACCTGAATCCAAGTACCCTCTTGGCATCTGAATCTGGGCGCTTCCCAGTTTACACATGGATTCCATGACTCTATGGCTGCATTTCGTTACAGAACTCCTGGGAATTTCCAAGAGTCAGAACCATGTGGTACTTTTTGATTTATATAGAACAATATATTGGTGGTAATGGAATCAAACCTCCAGAATTATTTTCCATATATATACACATTGCAAAAAGTCCACAGCTGTCAGTCTAATGAATTAGCCTAGCATACAGTCCTAATTTTTCCATGTAGTTTTTCTCTTGAAAAATGCTATTTGTATTCCTTTAAGAAATCACATAGCAAGAAGGCAACACCATACAAAATTAGCTTTGACACAAACCTGACTATGAAAAGAAATGTTTATAAAAGGAGGAGAAAAACGTCTGGGAAATTTGCAACAAAGGAGGACCTTCAATAAAAGAAGAAACTTGAGTGACATCATCACACAGCACAGTGTCAGGCATCCCATGGGTGGTGCAGCTCCTCCCTCAAGTGTGTGGGGGCCATTTGGAGGAGAACACCTGAAGCGTCAGGCAAGCGGCAACTCAACGCCATAATCAAACGCACGGCCCCAGTGCGGTTGCCGCAGGTCATCCCAAGAAGGTGAGTTTGGGGAGCTTTTAGCAATCGCAGAAGCAGCTTTTTGAGACCAAATGAAATTTCCTCTAAATCTTGAGACAAAGCTTAAAAGAGGTGACATAGAAACTAACCGAAGTGTTCTGGTGGAAGGAAATATAAGAAGGAAAGGAGAGACTACCAGGCGCTATGGGTAGGAGAGGAACGCGCTTCAAGCTGAGACTCACCCTCAGGAAGAGCAGAGCAGGGGGTGGCAGAGGAAGGTGTGGCTGATGAGCTGCGGTGGAGTTCCACTTTGAGCACCAGTTGGGTGGCTAGAATGACCTAAGCCCAGGGTTACCAGAGAAGACTAGGAAGCGGTCAGATCGATGGGGTTTACAGTCAACAATATTTACACCTTTCCCGTAGCTGGGAGCTGCTCTCTTCCCTGATGCAGCTTTCTGGTCCTTTTCCAGCCATGACACCATCTCCCCAGACAATAACTTGTGTCCACCTGTATATCAGCTGTCAGGCTCAGGCAAAAACTAGTAAAATCACGGACCTTTAGAATAGACCTAAAATAGACCTGTTAGCTTTTTCCAAAACGGAGACCCCAAATCTTCATCTGCAATATTCTAGCCTTTAGGTTCATATTTACTCAACAATTTGTTCTGCTTTATATCTTAACTCTTTTTTTTTAGCCACCAGGTTCCAGATGCTACCATGATGCCAACCTGACTTCCCTGGACAGACGACCCCACCAATGTGTCCTGGAGCCCTGCTTCCCCAGAGCCCTGCCCCACTAGGGAAAGAGAGAGACAGGCTGGGAGTATGGATGCACCTACCAACACCCATGTTCAGCGGGGAAGCAATGACAGAAGCCAGACCTCCCACCTTCTGCTCCCACAATGACCCTGGGTCCATACTCCCAGAGGGATAAAGAATAGGAAAGCTGTCAGGGGTCAGGATGGGATAGGGAGTTCTGGTGGTGGGATCTGTGTGGAGTTGTGCCCCTCCTATCCTATGGTCTTGCCAATACTTCCATTTTATAAATAAAAATTAAAGAGAAAAAAAAAAAAAAGAAATGGTGATACTCTTGAAATATCTTCCCCCTGGATGTATCTCTTTGTCTACCCAATACATAAGAAAATAAAATATTTTTTAAAAGACATTGAGTCTACATATAGTATTTAGCATGCTCTCTAGTACACAGTCACTATGGCCTTCCAAACATTATCCACATGAGGCTACACAGATATAAAGAGAGGGCGGACTGTACCATCAGAGACTCCCAGTACTACAGCATGTCAGTCACAACCCTCAGAGCTTTATCTGTGGCAAACACAGAAAGTGCTTCCATGTTTCCCAGATAATTCAAGCACGCCCCTGGCTTTGGTGGAGTGAAAGATTTCGACTGGTCCATCTTATTACATGGGTGACCGAGCTATTGAACTCTTTTGACAAAGGGCTGGGTGTTCTAGCAAGATGGGACTTCATTAAAATTCTGCAGAGACTGAAAATTCAATAATCTTTCTCACAAAGCACTGCATGAGCAGGGCTGATTAGGCAATTTCTTTCTCTCTCCATTTCTTTTGCTAAAACCACTGTTACTTCTTGTTTGGTACAAAAAAAGACAATCATTAAATGAACACTCACTGTAGATGATTAAGCAAAAAGTTTCAAAAGTGCTTCTACTCCATTCTCGAGGCCTATCTGAGGGGTAGGAAGGGGTTGAGAGAGAGAGCACAAAGCTTTATTACCATATTCCGCTCTGAAATATGAAAAGAACGGTGCTTGTAGATGTTGCCCAGCGTCTCTCCTCTAGCCTCCTGAAATCCTTCTTGTTGATGCTAACTGCTTCTTCTCTCTCCACTGCCTACTGCCTCCCCTTTATGTTCTCCAGCATTTCTAGGAGGATTCACTCACGCTTGTCATAACTCTTGTGCACAACAAGTTCATATTTCCTTGATTAGATACACATGATTATTGGAATCTCTAGCTGATAATTTAAGTGCCTATCTTTCTGTCAGTGTTTAATACGAATAGAGCAGCACTACAAACCTGGAATATTATGTGCAGATTCAATTTTCATTTACAGCCACGATGCTTTCCACTGTTAGGCATGCATGATCTTTCCCTCTCCTACTTTCCTCTCTCCACCCCCTCTGTTGTTCTTTATTTTTATATCCTGACTTCATCCTGGGGCAAATATAATTTTTAATGTTTTGTTCTCTGATATAGGTCAAATACTTATAAGAGAGTCAAGCACATAGTTGTTCGATAAATATTTGATGGGTTGGGGGTCTGTAACGCAGCGGGTTAAGCGTACATGACACTAAGTGCACCAATCAGTAAGAAGTCCGGTTTGAGCCCTGGCTCCCTACCTGCAAGGGGGGTCGCTTTACAAGTAGAGAAGCAGGTCTGCAGGTGTTTTTCTGTCTCTCCCCCTCTGTCTTCCCTTCCTCTCTCAATTTCTCTTTGTCCTACCCAACAACAGCAATAAGAACAATAATAACAACAAGAGCAACTAAAATGGGGGAAAAAACAGCCTTCAAGAGCAGTGCTTTTGTAGTGCAGGCACCGAGCCCCAGCGATAACCCTGGAGACAAAAAAAAAAAAAAAAGAAAAAAAAGTATCAGTATGGACTTAAGAGGCCAGAGAAGAGAAAGATAAAAATTATTAAAAAATAAGAAAAAAGCAGCTCATCGCAATGTATGAACTGGGTCTTACTGGGATTCTGATTCCAACAAATACATTTTTTTTTTCATGTCAAAGAGAATGCAATGGTGGTCAATGTGTTTTCTGGTATGTTCACTACTGTATGATATCGTTAAAGTAATATGTATACATACACACATATAAATATACACACGTATGTATCACTAGGAGACCCTAACCTGATATACAATTTTGATACACATTTAAAGAAGGACAATAAAGGAATATGTATACATACACACATATAAATACATACACGTATGTATCACTAGGAGACCCTAACCTGATACACAATTTTGATACACATTTAATGAAGGACAATAAAGTAATATGTATACATACACACATATAAATACATACACGTATGTATCACTAGGAGACCGTAATCTGACATACAATTTTGATACACATTTAAAGAAGGACAATAAAGGACTATGTATACATACACACATATAAATACATACACGTATGTATCACTAGGAGACCCTAATCTGACATACAATTTTGATACACATTTAAAGAAGGACAATAAAGTTTCCTAGACTAGCCACCATCATCTGTAAGCAGCATCCCTTCTCTGTCTGTCCAGTGTATGGGAGGCCAAGCATTAGAGCCTATGCCATGGAAGAACAAGTCTTTTGCTTTTTTTTCCTACTTGCCAACAGGGCATGTGGCTGGGGCTTGGCACTGACACTATGAATCCACTACTCCCGACAGCCTTTTTTTTTTTTAAATTAGATAAGACAGAGAGAAATTGAGAAAAGAATGGGGAGATAAGGAGAGTGAGAGAAAGACAGATACCTGCAGACCTGCGTCAGGGCTCCTGAAGTGGAGGCCCCTGCACTTAGGGAGGGTGGTGGGGCTTGAACCTGGATCCTTGCACTTGGTAATAGGTTCACTTAACCGGATGCACCACTGCTGGGCCAAAAACCAAGACTTTATTCTTAAATGAACACCATTTCCTCCCCAATCATAAAAGACGTGAAGGGAGATGGTCAGAGTTAATCAACACAGTTAATCTCTAAGTATTTTTAAACTTATCCCATAAATGAAGAGTTAGAATTTTTCAGAAAATTTCACCCAAAACTTTTGCTTTTCCATCAGCAAACAAATCTGGGGAATTGAATTTTTATCACCGCAAAGATCTTCATTTCTTCTTTCTTCTTTAAAGACCGCTTGTGCTTCATGGCTGGTAAAGCTAAGACCTGAGGAGGTTCATTCTGTGGTTCCCTTAGGGACCT
Source organism: Erinaceus europaeus (assembly GCF_950295315.1). Classification (NCBI taxonomy): domain Eukaryota; kingdom Metazoa; phylum Chordata; class Mammalia; order Eulipotyphla; family Erinaceidae; genus Erinaceus; species Erinaceus europaeus. The sequence goes on from NC_080183.1 coordinate 17,803,778, forward strand.
ACTGTAACAGGAAACCTGCTTTGCCAGTAAGTGTTCACTGCTCTGGAGTGGCTTTGTAAGTGACATTGAAAATTTGTTTTTTTTAATATATTATTACTTTAATATATGCACATATACACATGTATATGTATTAATTTAGTATATGCACATACACACATGTATATGTATTAATTTAGTATATGCACATACACACATGTATATGTATTAATTTAGTATATGCACATATACACATGTATATGTATTAATTTAGTATATGCACATATACACATATGTATACGTATTAATATATGTATTAATTTAGTATATGCACATATACACATGTATATGTATTAATATATATTTATTTAATATATGCACATATACATGTATACATATTAATATGTGTATTGATTTAATATATGCACATATACACGTGTATATATTAATTTGATATATGTACATATGCACATGTATATGTATTGATATATGTATTAATTTAAGATATGCACATATACACATGTATATGTATGAACATATGTATTGACTTAATATATGCACACATACATGTGTATATGTATTAATATTGTATATATATATGAATATCAGGAAGATGGCATTCACTTTAGGAATCTGTGTTTCAAGAGAACAACCAGGATGTGGAGGAAAACTGGAAGCTAGTCATCTGAGGAATTACGGATAATTAAGTCAGAGGGAAAAATACCCACTAGGGATGACAGGATAAGTACTCCTAAGTATCTGAAGGGCAGTCATATGGGGGGAAAGTTTAGATTATCTGGGTAAACAGACTAAAACAAACCAGTAAGCCAAAACCTGTAGCTACAACAGACTTTGCCGGCAGAAGGAACTTGATGTAAGCAGAGTCGTCCCTAAATAGGACCTGGATTCGAGCCCCTGGATTCCCACCTGCAAGGGGCTCACTCACAGGCGGTGAAGCAGGTCTGCAGGTGTCTGTCTGTCTTTCTCTCCCTCTCTCTGTCTGCTCCTCCTCTCTCTTTTTCTTTCTGTCCTACCCAACAACAGCAATGGCAACAATACCTACAACAAGGGCAAAAAAATGGGGAAAATGGCCACCAAGAGCAGTGGATTCGTAAGTGCAGGCACCGAGCCCCCGTGATAACCTTGGGTTAAAAAAAAGTTCTTTCTCCATTAAGATTTTCCTGAACTGGAATTGGTGTACCACATCAGAGTAAAAGACTCCGGTGGATGGGTGGTGGGGAGAATACAGGTCCAAAACGGATGACAAAGGACCTAGTGGGGGTTGTACTGTTATATGGAAAACTGGGAAATGTTACGCATGTACACACTATTGTATTTACTGTTGAACGTAAAACATTAATTCCCCAATAAAGAAATTTTAAAAAGGAAAAAAAAAGATTTTCCTCCAGAGAGTCCTTATGATTGATAACTACACCATGGTAGGAGAAATTTGAGAACAAGAGTCTAGAACTGTGTCCCATCTCCAAGTAAGACAATCTGATTTTTTTCCAACAGGCTCTGAAGTATTGATTAGCTTCAGTTTCCCTTTTTTTTTTTAATATTTAGTAAAGAGGTTCAGGGGCCAGGTGGTGGCACACCTGGTTAAGTGCACACAGTACAGTGTAACAGGACCCAGGTTCAAGCCCCCGGTTCCCACCTGCAGGGGGAAAACTTCACGAGTGGAGAAGCAGGGCTGCAAGTGTCTCTGTGTCTCTTTCCCTCTCTCTTACCCCTTACCCTCTCAATTTCTCTCTGTCTCTATCCAACGATAAATAAGTAAAGACATTAAAGCATAAAATAAAGAGGGGTACAGAGAAGGAGAGCGGGAAAGACACCTGCAGTACGGTGTCACTGTTCTTAGACACCCCCCCCCACACACACACACACACACGGCTGGAGACTGGCAGCTTAAACTCAAGGCCTTGCACCTGGTGAGGAGCCTGGCCCTGTAGCCTCAGTCCCTCATCCACTGAATGGAATGCCAGGCTAGATGATTTCTGAAGTGCCTCTCCACATGAACTGAAAGACTTACAGATAATGTTCAAATTTTATTTACCGAAAGTCAAGACAGAAGGGTCAGATGGAAAGATAAGAGAATTACTATGTACCAAATACCAGAAGCAGTTTTAAGACATTTTACTTCAGGAAAATAGAAAACTTTATGATCTGTAGAAACTTCCCAACATGGAGAAGTTGACAAAATTGCTCAGGGTCATAAAAAGAATAAAGGTATTTCTTCCCATTACATCACACTGGGGAAATTATGCTTATCCTTTTCAGTAAGACATTGGCTTCCAAATGTTTCGGACATTTATTGGTTGCGCTATATCCAGGTCACTCACGCTCTGTCTTATTCACTTCTCTTATATGTTTTTCCTTTGACTTATTACTATCATTGTCATCACCGTCAAAGACATCTAGGTTTTCCTGGCTTGGCTCTAAAGACAGCTATATTTTAAATATGAAGAAATGGTATTTTGTTCATCTTTTGTTTACTTTTTGAATCTCAAATTTGTATGATTGCTATTTCATTTTAGGGAAAGAAGACTCTGCATATTTTTTTTTCAAAAGAACATCAACTGTCTTCCCAGCCAAATGATCTGTTTCTCAGAAGTAGGCAGGAGCCTTTCTGTCAGCACCTAATCTCAGCCAAATCCCCTTAATATTCTCAGGTGCCTGTCTAGCTGATTTATTAATGTGCACATTTTCCAAGTGCTCTATTCCCCCCGTGTTATTGTTGCCAGTAGCTATTAGGCAAGGTTTCATTATATCCTGATAGTTCAGATTTGTTTGGTTCATTTTTTTTCCCCTGTTAAAACTAGATTCAAAGACTATGCTCCCACTCCGGGCCATTTCAGACTCATCATTAATTTCATACCCAGCCTCTCTGATTAACACCTGCCACCCCTCCTGCCCCCTGGATTTCCCTGGGCATATCATGAACACTTCCTTTTGCACTCCCAGCCCACTTGAGTGCAGTCATTCCATCACCTTTATCTTTTCCTAGCAAGTCTTAGCCAAGGTGCTGCGTGCTCCGCTTGGGGCCCCTGTCTTCCAGGCATGGCAGCCGCAGATCTGCTCCCTCCTGCCAGCCCGCTGTGATCCGGTTCAGAGCCGCAGCCCAGTCCTGATCATCTGGGCTCCCAGTGCACGTCCGCCTGAAGTGTCCAGAAACTTGGGGCATAAGGGGGTTTATGTTCTGTGGGGTTTTCCTGCTGCTTGAATTCTCCCAGTGATCGCTCTCACCTCCCACTTTGCTTTACATGTAGAGACCAAACACAAAGAAAGCACATCTAGGGAAGTCACTGCTCAAAATGCCGTATGAAACTCCAACTGTTTCATATATGTGTGTATATATATATATATATATATATATATATATATATATATATATATATTTGACAAGTATCTGATTAATTATAATATCCAGAGCATGCTAGGGAGAAAAGAATGTTGCTTTTCTAATACAACTAACTTCCCTTTGCTGACACCACTATTTTGTTTTATTATTATTATTATTTTCTTTTTTCATGTTATTGGATAGGACAGAGAGAAACTGAAAGAGGAGGGCAGAGATAGAGAGGGAAGGGAAGATAGACACCCGCAGACCTGCTTCAGGACTTGTGAAGCGACCTCCCTGCAGGTGGGGAGCCAGGGGACTTGAACTGGGATCCTTGCATGGGTCCTTACACTTGGTACACCCAGCCCCTCTCAGGCCCTGGGGTTTTTACAGATGCTGTCATTCTCATAAATGCTCACAGAACATCAAAGCAGAGGCAGGGCCAAATACAAGTTCCAAGTGCAAAGAGGACACAACCTGAAGACATATTCTGCCTTTCCAAGAGAGAAACAGGCAGTCGCAAAGATGTTGATGAGTTTATTGGAATAAACAAGTCAAGAAACAGTCACTAAGAGAAGGGCCCGGTGCACAATAAAAAGGAGCCATCTGCCTCGCAGGTCAGACAGAGGGAGGCCTGTCCGCAAAGAGGGAACTAGCCGCCCTGCTAGGTAGGAGTGTGTGTGCTGTCAGTAGCCAGGCTTCTCAATGGCTAGGAGTAGAGGCCTTGTCTTTTGCTTTGCAGGATGGCTAGAAATGGCTGTTAGGGTTTTGCCTTGCCAATGATTTCAACCTGGAGTTTTCACTGGCTGTTGCTGTCTCCTCGGCCTGCCATAAGCCTTCTTTATAAATAATTTTACCGCACAGCACAACCCAAACTGTATCCTTTTTAACCCATGCTTGATTAATTTCTCTCTACATGCTAATGAAAGAAAATATCATTGTACTCACTTCCAAAGGATGATTTTGTGAAACTGGGTCCTCTGTGACACCAGAGGCCCACAGCTTCTGCCATCTCTCACGGGGGGAGGTGAGGGAGAGGAAGGGAAGTGGGCCGCATCGGAGGGTGGCCCAGAGCTAGAGCTGAGAAGTGAGAAGTGAGAAGTCCTGAGGTCACTCCTGACATCTGCCCGAGTGAGGCCCTTCCTGTCGCTTTTCATCTCTCATTAGCGTTTAAAGAAATCTGAAAGGTGGGGAGAGGACCGAGTGGTGGCACACCTTGTTGAGCACACACGTTACAATGCTAAAAGACATGGGTTCGAGCCCCCAGTCCCCACTTACAGGGGGAGTCTTTGTATACCCCCTACCTTCTCCATTTCTGGCTGTCTCTATTCAATAAATAAAGATGATTTTTTTTTAAAGGAGAAGAAGAAGAAGAATGAGAGGCCTGTGTGTTTCCCCAGAAAGTGTAGTGGTGAAATCTGACAGAGAAATTCCCACTCACTCCCCATTTTTTTTTCTAGGGGGGAGAACTCCAGGGTTATCACTGGGGCTGAGTGCAAATCCACTGCTCCTGGAAACTATTTCATCCTCTCATTACCCTTGTTGTTTATCACTGTTATTATTATTGTTGTCATTGCTGTTGGGTAGGACAGAGAGATATCAAGTGAGGAGGGGAAGACAGAGAGGGGGACAGGAAGATACACAACTACCCTGAACACTGCTTCACCACTCATGAAGCGACCACCTGCAAGTGGGGGGGGCGGGGCCTCTCCATCCTTGTGCCGGTACTTGTGCTTAGTGCCATGTGTGCTTAACCCACCCTAATCCTGACCCTAACCCCCCTCTCCCCATTTTCTTTTTTTTCTCTTTTTTATTATCTTTATTTATTGATTGGATAGAGACAGTCAGAAATCGAGAGAGAAGGGAGAGCTAGAGAGGGAGAGAGACAGAGAGACACCTGCAGCCCTGCTTCACCACTTGTGAAGCTTTCCCCCTGCAGGTGGGGACCGGGGACTCAAACCTGCATCCTTGCACACTGTAACATGTGCGCTCAACCAGGTGCACCACCACCTGGCTCCCCCCATTTTCTATAGACCTGTGATAGGAAGCCATCAAAGCTGGACCCAGCACAACTCTAGTTCGGGAAAGAGGTAGATTCGCTTTAGAGTTTAGCATCAGTGAGGGAGAAGAGCCATTCCTGTAACTACCTCCAGCTATTAAGAAAGGAAGAAGCTGCTATCACGTGCCCAGCCTCTGAAAATGGACCCTTCCTCTGCTCAGGCCTTTCTTCAGCTGCCAGTGGACATTCTGTCTTTCTGTCTCCTTCCCTGTCTCCGCCCCATTTCCTGCTCAGCAGAGCTGCTCTGTTACCTCCCTCTCCAGACCTGCCACACAGGGTGAGCCTGTGCGTGCACCCATGCACCCATCTTTCTTCGGCAACCTACTTCTAACTGCCCTTCAACTCTGCTGACAGTGAACACCACCCACCACTAGAGAGCAGCCAAAGCCAACATTTCCTGGGCAAAACCCCCACATCTGCTTAGTATATAATTTTCAGAGGATCCAGGTTCTTCTGGGCTCTCTCCCTCTCAGAGAAAGACTGGAGCAATGCCCAGTCTCCTTCACAAGAGTACATTCCGTGTGTCTGCTCAGAGGCCATGGGCACAGAGGATAATGAGGTCTGGGATGCCAGAGTCCAGAGCGTGTGACACTGAGCTCTCGACGCTTCTGCTCCATCAGCACCATCAAGCTGACCTGTGTGAGTCATAAGACCATCAGCGTTGAAGGTGGAGAGAATACTGCGGTCAGAGATGAGTTTCCCCCATTCACCCATAAAGAGATGTGATTGGAGCCGCTGGCCTCTACCCTGAGCTGCTCGAGAGACATAACTGGGGCTGTGGGCGCATCTCTGCGTGCAGACTGGTCCCCCGGATGTGCTCTCTCAGCAGTAATGAAGACAACAGCTGCGTCTCATCTAGGTCGCCCTTCAGATTTTAGTAGGTCCATGTCTACCGCATTTAAATTTAATGAGCAGTAATAAAGGAAAATGCTAGCCGGCCATTGTGTAGGGAGAATCCTCTAGTCTTCCAGATTAGATGGGAAAAGGGGAAGACAGGCCGGCTGGAGGACCAGGACGCTGTGTTCTGGGTTCAGTAGACTTATAATGGAGACCCTCTCTGCCACGTGCACGAGCGCCGGGTCACTCAGGCTACTGAAGCTCTCTCTCAACTAGTTTCTTCTTCTGCAAGATAAAGGCCACAGTTTCTCACCAATTAGAGATGTTATAAGAATATACATATTTATATATATAGATATATATATATCCATATATATATAACCAAACTATCCTATCCAAAGGACCTACAGAGGATTCCAACTTACATCTATATATCTTATTTCAATGTTAATTTTTAAAACCATCCATTAAACTGTGTGAAGTTCTATATATCTAGGTATATGGAAGGACAGCCATATTATCTAGAAGTACAATCCTGATCTTCCAGGGGTCCCAGTGCATTGACAGTTTCAACAAAGGGTTAGGAGGGGCCAGGTGGGTGGTGCATGGGGCTAAGAACACATGCTGTGAAGCACAAGGATCCCAGGTCAAGTCCCGGCCTCCCCACGTACGGGAGGGTCGCTTCACAGGCGGTGAAGCAGGTCTGCAGGTGTCTGTCTTTCTCTCCCCCTCTCTGTCTTCCCCTCCTCTCTCCATTTCTCTCTGTCCTGTCCAACAACGACAACAATGGAAGAAAAAAAAATGGCCTCCAGGAGCAGTGGATTTGTAGTGCAGGCACTGAGCCACAGTGACAACCCTGGAGACAAAAAATAGGGGGGTGGGTGGGAAATGGCTCACTTGGTATGAGCTATGCTGACCACTCTCAAAGACCCATCAGGAACACCATGCAGTGAAGCAATGCTGTGGAAGCAATGCAATGTCCCTCCTCCTTCTCTCTGTCCCCCTCTCCCTCTCTGCCTGTCGCTCTCTGAAAAAAAAAAATCTTGCAGGAACAGTGGAGTCAAGTAGGCATAAAACCTTAGTGAAGTCCTCGTAGGAAGAAAAAAAAAGAAGAAAAAATAAATGTAAAGGGGATAAAGAAACTGAAAATATCTCTTATAACATTCAGTTTATTTTCAAAATAAATCTTTTTTAAAAGACGCATCAATCTTGTTTTTATGTCTTTGGGATTTATAGACTGAGGCAACTAAATAATAGCAGACTTATATAAATAAACAAACATGTGACATCACTTGCTGTCCAAATTACCCATGAAGTTTAGTCTGCATAGTTCTTAACGATTATCAGTGTTTCTCCACGATCTAAATTAATTTCCTTTTTTAAAAATTTGCTTCTTGCATATTTATTTATGTGTTAACTTCATGTAGAGAGAAGTTGAGAGGGGCGGTAGCGAGAGAGAGGGAGGGAGGGAGAGAGCTCCAATACTGCTTGCTGGTCAAGAGGCTCCTCTCCTGCAGGCGGGAGCTGGGGCTTGAATATGGGCTCTGTGCACTGCTCATCTGAACCGGTTTTCAATAACCTCCTTTATAGTGCCATCATCAACAAGTTCACTACCCCTTCGAACAAGGAGAGAACATCCAGTTATGGCAAAGAAACTGACGTTGATTCCCACCTTCTTTCTGAGACATTCATCAACAGACATGGACTCTTCCAAACTTGACTGAATTCACTGATACATACAGCGCAATAGCACCACTGTCACACGTCTTGAGTTGGATTCTTCTAATAGATGTTGTGGGTAATATGACTCCACACTTAAGTATCAGATGGAAGTTCAGTCCCATTTTGTTAGAGCATAAAGCCTAGTGTATTACCACGGTAGGGGATTCAGGAGAAGGTCTACAGAATTAAGTGACAAGTTTGGAATTTAATGAGCAGAGAAAGAAGATAGGGAAGGGGGACAGTCGCAGCAAGTGGGAGACCACGACTAAAGGCAGTGACGAAGACAGATGGGACAGTAGCGTCCTCTGTCCTCTGTGTGACTGCCACAGTCTTCACTCTCCAGCCCAACTCTTTCAGGTAAAAGACACAGAGACAAAAAAGAAGCACTGACGTTTCCTCCTGTGTGGTGGGGTTCAGGTTCGATTCTGGGTTGCACCCATCAGAAAAGCAAATCCATGTGGGCCATCTTGCCAACCAGGGAAGAGTGGCATTTACTGACTGGCGTTCGTTAGTCAAGACACCTTGACTCCCTAACTTTTGTCGTTGTCTCTGCAAACCCGAAATAGGAGTGGCCTCATTCTTGCAAGCTGAGGGGACCTTAGCAGGAAGATAGAGGAAGTAAGTCACAAAACGCGGATTTATATTCCCATGGGCAGGATTCCAGTGAACTTTCCCAGAAAGCCACATTGCCAGAGGCAAAAGCATGTATGATGACAGAGGAGGAGATAATGAAATAAAAGCAGAAACGGCAGATGGCATCCACTCGCTGAGAGACAATAAACATTTTACAGGACTCCTCTTTTATTAGCAAGAACTTGCTAAACATTAAAAATAATCACCAAAAATTGTTATGTTTTCCTTTTTGTGATTGGATCAGCTTGTAGAAGTCACTAACCCTTGACAAACTCCATGTACTCAGGAGAGTTAGCCAATATAAAGTGAGATAGATTTTAGCAATCTTCCGTTATTTAGAAAATAATAGGTGAGGAGAGAGAAGGAAGCCATGGATGAAAACAGAAACTAGTCATCAAGACCATATAAAACCATCAATGTTACTGTAAGTCGTCTGTTTAAAATAAGGATATTTCCTTCCCAATGCTGCTCTACAGTTAACTGAGGCAGCACTGAAGCCAAGCTACAATCCTTTCCTTAAGGAGTTACAAAGAGCCTGCTTTATACGACTTAGCTCACAAGTCACTTCTCTCTACGGTTTTATTTACTACAGAGGAGGTGAACTTAAGTCTCACTTATTTGAGCTCTCAAGAGTATTTCTGCTTGTGTTCATCTTGGTCCTGTACGCACGGCCTACCTTTCCCACTAGGCTGCCGAATCCTGGGAGCAAAGTTCAATGTGTCTCCTTACTGTGCACCCAAGGCCACTGTGTGTTCATCTTGGTCCTGTACGCACGGCCTACCTTTCCCACTAGACTGCCAAGGCCACTGTGCACACAGGTCCTCCAAGGTCGTGTGAGGATGCTGCTAGGGAATGCTGCATGTGTAAGTGGCTTAGGACCAGTTTTAAAAACAAATATCATACACTATGAATTCTTTTTGGAGCATTTTTTTAATGCAGTTAAGCACTGATGCGATAACATTCAAGGTGATAAAGTATGCTGACGAACCACTGAACGTGCTAAATCTAGGATTTCCACCCAAAAAGGACTACAAAAGACCTACGTATTATTAACTATCTCCCTCTCATTCTCCTTCTTTCTCAGCTCCGAACCTCCAAACTTCAAGCATGAAAAGCTGCTGCATAACCTTATTGCTAATGTTCTAACAGAGCTTATAGTTTGTTTGTTTTAAACAGTGGATAAGGGGGTGGACTCTCATGCATGAGGTTCCAAGTTCAACCCCCAGCATCACATATGCCAGAATGATGCCCAGATTCTAGCTCTGTCATCAATAAAGATACAGACCAAGGGAAAGACACACAGACCCCAGCTCTGGCTGCTGGTGGTGCTGGGGATGGAACCTGGGGCCTATGAAAGTCTTTCGCAGACCCGTACGTGGTCTCTCCAGCCCATCGTTGTCATTTTTATTAAAGTCACTTAATTTGAAACTTTTGGTCAAGATAGTTCCATAAGTTTAGGCTTCAACATATTATTAGTGATGATTAAAATGTAAAGTATAGAGCTGAGAGCCAAGTCATGGCAGACTCAGTAATTTAGGAAGGGAGTTTCTCAAAGTCACTGTCAGTTATTCTGTTTACAAATATTTTGAACCTTTCAACGTACTTATTTTTTTTTTTTTTGCAGTTATGATGAAGTTTGGTGTTTGTGTGACTTCCCGTTCATCTTCTTAGTTATCTTAGAATGTGTAAAGAATATTGGCTTGCCTGTGTTTAGGATGTCTTCCTGAAAAATGTGACTATAACTTTCAAAGTAATAGGGCATGGGATCAGCAAGACAGCTGACCTGGGACATGAAGGGAGCTCAGTGCTGTGGTATCTTTCCCTCCCAATGGCTATCTCTCTCTGCCTGAAAAAAGTCAGTGCAGAGCACCAAAGCCTTGGTGATAATAACAGCAACAGTAACAGCACTGAAGAACACTGTCAAGGCCTGAAAAATAGGAATGATGGATAGTTGGCCATGCGGTGTCTTCAACACCACCATGAAGCTGGAGGGAGGACATTCAGCGACCTGACAGGAGTGGAGGGCCCTTGGTGGCTTACCCGGCTGAGCACACACATTACAAAGGCCGTGGGGCGGAATCCAAGCTTCCAGCTCCCACTTCGGGGGGGGAGGGGGGGGGCTTTATAAACTGGCGTAGCCGTGATGCAGGTGTCTCTCTTTCTAACTTTTCTTTACCTTTCAACTCCTATCCAAAATAAATGAATAAATAAACAATTTTTTGTGTAGAAATTTTCTTTCTTTTTTTTAAAAGAATTTATTTATTTATTTATGAGAAAGAGAGGAGAAGAGAGAGAAAGAAGCAGATAGCACTCTGGTACATGTGCTGCTGGTGACTGAACTCAGGGGGCTCATGCTTGGGAATCCAGTGCTCCATCCACTGCGTTACCTCCCGGACCACAATAAATAAATGATTCGTAAAAGACACATCACTCTTGTTCTTATGTCTTTGGGATTCACAGACTGAGACTACTAAATAATAGCAGACTTATATACCTAGAAGTATGGAGGGACTTTGTGAACAAAGCAAAAAGAAAAAAACAAACAACAAAAAAAAAACCCGTGAAAATACAAATTTCCCCAACCACACAAAAAGGAAATTCTTAGGACAGAGTTGAGGAGGACTATGTATTGTAGGATTTCCAAGTAACAAAGGAAAATTATTCACATTAAAAGCATAGGGAATGTGAAGTAAAAGTTGAAAACTCTAATATGGTATGGAAATAATAAATATACATTTATGGAGATAAAAACCTTATCTCTGGGGGTCCAGATCTGATGCCATTGAAACCTACAACCAAAACCTGTATCAGTAACAAGTCCATAATTAAATAATGAAAAAATATTGCCAAAGGTAAGCTGATGTACTGTAAGCAAGGCAAGGAAGTTAAGCTTGCTACACCAAGGAGAGGACACTTATAAGAAGCAAGATTGTTAAACAGAGTTACAAAGAAATGACAAAAAGCTCTAATAAGGACACAACTGGTGAGATCAACAATTTGTCATTTGGTTTGTGTGTGATTTTCTTGTTCTCAAGGTGGGGAAAACCAAGCAGCATAGGGATATTATTGGTAAGAAAACAACATTAAAAAGAAAGAAACAATTATCATTCATTATTACAGCTGAAGTGTGGTCTTGTACTTTAAAAGGCACTTAATTGCTCTTGTCAGCTAGTAATGAAAATATTTTTTTATGGACTGTTACTAGCACTGATGATTTTCACATTCTCTGGAAATTGGTGGTTTAGAATTTAGTTTCGAAAGATTTCGCTCAAAATCTAACATGGATTGTCAAGATATAACATAAAGATATAAGACAGAAGCAAGAAACTTGATCAAGAGCCTAAAAATAATCACTGAGCAGTAATACTGAAGTAGATAAAAACTTTTCAGGGAATTTTATGAAATTGAGGAAAGCATTCTAGAGCTCAAAGTGCAATCCAGTACTAGGCTGTAGTAAGAAAAAAATAAATAGATAAAAAGAAAAACAAAGGTGTTGGGGAAGCGTTGCAATACGTAATTTCTTCAGATGCTCTAGAACATCTATGTGAACGTGCAATGTGACTACTAGTGTGATGGATGGAGTCGCAAGAGCTCAACAATCTTCAGAGAAAGTGTAAAAGCTTTAAAATGTTAAAGCAAAAAAGCATTACATTTGTTAGTTAAAAGAAATCATAAATATGTTAGTGACTATGATATGTATTGATTTTCAAGTCAGAAGGCAGGATACCCAAAGAAACTTTTAACAAATATAACTATACAAGCTTTACTTTAAAAATCATAGATATATTAAAAGTCTTATCAGGCAAGTGTGTCTTAAGATAGAGGGGATGATAGATTTTCACAGGGAAAATTATGGAAAGCATAGATGAAACATTTGAGGATTTTAACATCTAGAATAAATTTAAATTCAGTCCTGTTGGTAAGGGAACTGATGTGAGAACCACTGTGGGCTGGGAAGACAGCATAATGGTTATGCTAATAACTTTCATGCCTAAGGTTCCAGGTTCAAGCCCTAGCACCACTGTATGCCACAGCTGAGCAGTGCTCTGGAGTCTCTCCCCCTCTTCTCTCTTCTCCCCCTCTTTCTCCTTTTCCCCAAATCCAATAAATAACATATTAAAAAGAATAAATGTAACTTCAATAAATTGACATGCTTCTATGCATTAAAAAGAAAATTCCACAAGAGTTCTCTTGTGGAAAAGGCATTTTAGTAATTGGGAGAAGATATTTACACATCATATGTACGGTGAGGGATTGAAAGAAAAAATCACATAAAGAAATCATACAACTCAACTATGAAAAAGCAAGTAATTCAATAACAAATTGGGTAAAAGATATGACTCAAAAAAAGGCATTCAGATGGCCCACAGGCATATGAAAGATAATGCCAATAGACTCTCTTGCCTGAGGTTCAACCCCCTACAAGATCATAAACCAAAGCTGAGCAGTGCTCTGGTAAAATACTAATTACAATAACAGTAGCAATACAACAACAATAATAAAGGGCAAACAGGATGTTTTTGTTTTTTGTTAGTCTGTGAAATATAGATGACTAAAGCAAATGAATTTGCAAACTATTACTACTAATAATAATAATAATAATAAACGTTGCCAAAGTGTCTCTTTGACTTTTTCAGAGTTAAGGTAGTTACTGGGGTCAGAATAGAACTTTGGTGTTGGAGTGGTAACATGAGTGTGAAAAGATACCCCTGAAGACTTGTAATTCTGTGAACCACTATTAAGCCATTAATATTTTTAAAGAGCTGTAGCAGCTATAAATGGTAAACAAGTTAGAGCATGAGGTCAAAATCAGTAACAAAGGAAACTCTACTAAAAATATTTCACTATCACAAGTTTAAATGCAGTTAACGTCGAGAATGTCGGCAAAAGACAAGAAGAAACTGACAGTCCCACAATAGAGTGGAACACGTCACTCTTCACCATAGTAACCTAAAAAGTTAGCAATATAGCAAAGGTTAATAGGACTCACAAGACTGACCTAACAGATGATCATTAGAACTTTGTGAAATAGACATTGTTTTCAGGTAAGTAGTAACATGTTTAGGGAAACGTACCGACAGACAGGTTCACAAACGCACTGGAGAAAAGTAAAATAGTTGTCTAATCACAATTTGATGAGTCACCAACAGATAACTGGCACTGCCACAAACAAGCACTTCCAAATACACTGAGAAAGGTTTATTTAATTGAGGTTGTCCTCAATTAAACACAATTGAACACAAGTCATTCCCTCCCCACCTCCCTTCTACCAGTGCCTGTAATTAAAGATCTGACAATTGCAAGATCAGAAACCCTGCTGTTTTATTTTGCAACATGAGTTGCAGAAATAAAAGGGCTGTATGAAAACATGGAGAAATAATGTAATTGTTAATTTCTAGAATCAAAGAATTTTTAAAGAACCAAAATTACTTTTGAGAAATGTGGTAAGAATGAAAAAGTCCTTTGTATGTTCATACAAATGCAATAATGTTTTTTTTTAATATGACTACTCCATTTTGGTAAATGATTCCTTTAAAGTCTATAGTGTGGCATCTTTTCATATTAAGAACTGAAGGAATTGCTTATGATAGTGAGGTTGGTTCCTGGACTGCATTCATCACTTTCCACTTCTATAAAGACAGTCACCCAACTACTTTAACCTTCCAATGACTGTATGTTCCTAAAGTCCTAGTTAACCGAATGTGTAGGAATAGTCAAAGCCTGTTTTTTGTTTTTTTCTTATCATCCCCATGGCAACTGTCTTGCGGTTACTATGTGCTTAAAATATTTTTCTGAGCCCATCCATTCACTTTCTCTGTTGAGATTCTAGAGAGTTTTATTGGGATTTTTTTTTTTAACTTCTGAAACAAATTTTCAATAAGTGCACAAGTCAACTAACTGAAGACCAACAACACACACCCTTTGTTATAAATGAAAGGAGAGTCAAATATGACTCAAAGTGATCACTGAGAAGTCCATGCTCTAACATCCTAGAGTCACGTAGACTTTACCTTGTTATAAATGAAAGGAGAGTCAAATATGACTCAGAGTGATCACTGAGAAGTCCATGCTCTAACACCCTAGAGTCACGCAGACTTTACCTTGTTATAAATGAAAGGAGAGTCAAATACGACTCAGAGTGATCACTGAGAAGTCCATGCTCTAACATCCTAGAGTCACGTAGACTTTACCTTGTTATAAATGAAAGGAGAGTCAAATATGACTCAGAGTGATCACTGAGAAGTCCATGCTCTAACACCCTAGAGTCACGCAGACTTTACTTTGTTATAAATGAAAGGAGAGTCAAATACGACTCAGAGTGATCACTGAGAAGTCCATGCTCTAACACCCTAGAGTCACACAGACTTTACTTTGTTATAAATGAAAGGAGAGTTAAATACGACTCAGAGTGATCACTGAGAAGTCCATGCTCTAACACCCTAGAGTCACGCAGACTTTACCTTGTTATAAATGAAAGGAGAGTTAAATACGACTCAGAGTGATCACTGAGAAGTCCATGCTCTAACACCCTAGAGTCACGCAGACTCTACCAATCAGAATCACTGGCAGCCATGAACTGAAACGGGCCTCTCACGTGGCAAGTGTGTCACATGTGTCTGTACAGCCAGAGACGTCAGGCCAAGGAGGTGGGAGGTCTTCCTCTGCTTCCTGACTTTTCACATTGACCAAGTAGACAAGAGACTGTGACCTGGAGTGAAGCACAGATGGGAGGGTGGAGTGGTAGCTATGAAAACTTTTCTCATTACAATCCAAGTCTAAACACTGAGTAGAAAAACACAAGAGACACAGGTAGTGACACACCTGTTTGTGTGCTCAGATTACAGTGAGCAGAGTCCCAGATTCAAGCCCCTGGTCCCCACGGCAGGGAAGCTTCATGAGCGGTGAAGCAGGGATGTGGTGTCTCTCTCTTTCTCTCTTTCCCCATCTCTATCTCTCCTCCCCTCTCAATTTCTCTATGTATCTATCCAATAATAAATAAATATTTAAAAAACATCTTTTTTTTTTCATTTTTCACTGGAGATCAGTATACGGAAATCTATGATCCACTCTTATTTTCAGAGTATTTTGTTGTTTCTTTTCAAGAGTAAGGTTACAAGGAGCTCAAACACCCTCCTAGTACTTAGATGTGAGAGCACAGGATCTGCCTAGAGTTTCAGGAGGCAAAGCTCTGAATGGCGTGAGGAACTTTCTTCTTCTAGCGTTTGCCCGTGAGGAACTTGATGATGTGAAACACAAGTCTCACATGCAGATGGGCTCAAGAAGCAAGACGGGACTAGTAGCAGTGCATACTGAGAAAGTCTGGAAGACACTGAAGCAAGAAGGGACTAGTAGCAGTGCATACTGAGAAAGTCTGGAAAAGACACTGAAGCAAGAAGGGACTAATAGCAGTGCATACTGAGAAAGTCTGGAAAAGACACTGAAGCAAGAAGGGACTAATAGCAGTGCATACTGAGAAAGTCTGGAAAAGACACTGAAGCAAGAAGGGACTAGTAGCAGTGCATACTGAGAAAGTCTGGAAAAGACACTGAAGCAAGAAGGGACTAATAGCAGTGCATACTGAGAAAGTCTGGAAAAGATACTGAAGCAAGAAGGGACTAGTAGCAGTGCATACTGAGAAAGTCTGGAAAAGACACTGAAGCAAGAAGGGACTAGTAGCAGTGCATACTGAGAAAGTCTGGAAAGACACTGAAGAATGTCTGAAGCATAATGACATAGGGGAGACATTTCGTGGAACCTCACCTTAAAATGAGGATGTTGAAGGTGCAAACTCAATCAGAATAATATGAAAGACAAACTCACTTAAGAGGCTGAAACTCTAGTTAGAGCCAGCTAAAAGGATTCTGGGAAATTACTTTCTTCTCCAGGTAACTTTTCAAGGAAACCATTTCCTTCTTGGTTTCATCATTTATTCAGTATGACTTTAACATAAACTAGAACTTCCACAGTCTAGTACACCATACAAAGATTACAATGAAGGCTCAAGACAGAAATTATTTGAACTTATAGCAGAAGTAGTATTAAAATATTCTTTCAGGAACAGCTCCATTGAAAGGCTTCTATTTTTTTTTCTTCCCATAGCTATGAATCCTTCAAGGTCAACAACTTGCCCGTACACATTAAACTCTTTTATTTTTGTTCATGGACAATGTAAAACTGCAGCAAAGGTGGGCGCGAGGAATCACATCATTGCAAGACTGGCCAGCTCCTCATGGGGCACGAGAGCTTCCACACTACGATCATCCTCTCTGGCATTATGCTATTCCACTGCAGAATACTGTGCCCCAGTATGGTTCCGTAGCCCCCATGTCCACTCGGTCGATTCCAAATTATATTCCTCCATGAGGATCATTTCTGGAACCATCCGTTCCACCCCAGTTCCATGGCTGCCAGTTCTTAGCAACATCGCCCCGCCAGATATTCGTCGGGATGCGGCATCATCTAATTTCATTCCCCACGTCTACGCTCGACCGGACCTGCCAATATACGCGGATATCTTCGCCCACCCTGTCCAACGCTTGACGTCTCGTCACCCAATCTGGTCCCCTACGCCTACACTGAACTTCTCTGTTCCAGACTCTTGGAAACCGAGTTGGCAGTCAGCTGAGGTAAAGAACAAACACCTCATCACAGACCCCTGCAAGCGTCAACCCGGCTTTGACCTGGCACGTTATGATCGGGCCCTCCTCCATCGCTATCGAACAGGCCATGGCCGGTGCGCCGCTATGTTCCATCGCTGGGGAGCCAGAGACGACCCGAACTGCCCCTGCGGCTCCAGACAGACTATGACCCACATAGTCAACGACTGCCACCTCTCCAGATTCAAAGGAGGTCTCGAAACTCTACATCAGGCTCAACCTGATGCTGTTGACTGGCTACGGAAGAAGGGCAAACACTAGAAGAAGAAGATGGACAATGTTTTGAGGCAGAAAACTATCAAATATTGCTGAATCTAACTGGAGGGAAAATTCCTTCTAGAAGTGAATTGCATTATTCTTAACATGTGTCTAAAATTTATAAGATCACAGGATTACAATTTTTATATTATAGCTTGTATTCTGAAAAGAAAAGGAAAGCCTACTGGATAGTGTTAGTTGAATTTTAACAAGATCTCTAGTGGTGGGATAAATTAAATAAACCTTTTTTTTCTAAATAAACATTTACCTTCCAATAGATTTCACCTTGGGTAGAAGCAAAGGGCGGATCAGGGTTACAAATGGTAAGATTTGTATATGTCTTAGTTTTCATTTGTCACGAAGTAAAACCAGATAGTGTTAGTAATGCATTCATTCAAGAACAATACTAGGAAGCAGAAAAGAAGTGAGGAGAGAGGAGAAGGCGATGTCAGGGCACTTTCTGCAGTCGGGTTCAATTCTTGTGGGACTTCGGGACTAACTTATGAAACACATTCTGAAGTATGTTAGGCCAGCACACGTATCTGCTGACTCTTATCCCCATTGGTTGAGGACTGCCCCTTGGGAAGTTACTCCCCTTTCTTCTGGTATCTATTTCCATGATGGTGCAAAAGTCCTCAGAGAGGAAGACAGGCACATGGTGTGCACTAAGGTAGGTTAAAGAGAGCAGGAGGTGATGCAGAGCTCACGTGATCACTGTATTTCTGGTCCATGTTTAGAAATTTTCCTTGCTAGGTGGAATGATTTATTCATAGAATCTGACGAGTTGACTACATGTCTTAATTACATCCATGGGCACACATCCAACACGTCTCCTTTCACCATAGCTAAGCCTTAGTCCACTTCCCCAGTTGACCTTCTCAATCCCCAAAACAGATGACTTGGTATCAACTCTCAAAAATTTAAAGCATTCATTTTTATATTTCTACAGAAGTTTTCATATATCATGGAAAAAGCTTTATTTGCCTTATTTCTTAAATATTTTATTTAGTTATTTATTGGATAGAGACAGAGGAAAATTAAGGGGGGGGAGAGAGAGAGAGAGAGAGAGAGACCTGTATCATTTCTTCACTGCTCTTTAACCCCCCCCCTCCATGCGTGGAGACCAGGAGCTTGTACCTGGGTCCTTGCACACTGTACTGTGTGCTCAACCAGCCCATTATTGTCTTACTCATTCAGATCTTTGTATGCTTCTTAAATATCAGGAGGTAGGAGATTTTATGCAATATCCATTGTTAAACACCTTACCTAATAATCTCATTTAATACAAGCAACCATTTTTCAGATATTAAGATGTGCCGTGTCCTAGCCAAGGTCTGACCCAGAGCACGGTCTCCATCTAGAGAGACTGAGTGAACACAGCATGGTGGTTTGCGTTGTCTTTACAAAATCCTCCCTGGTTTTGTATCTGTGGCCTCTGTCATGGGCTTTGCTGAGTTTCATCACAGGGATATAATATATATAATTTCCATTCATTTTAAGTAACAGATGGATTTCAAAGAGCAGAGACTCAGTTAACCTGAGGCTGCAAATCTGGATGAAACAAGCAGAGGACAAGAAAACTCTGCCGACTTTAGGGAGATAGTACAAATGAAGCGCCCAAAGGAGGCCTTAATATGCCCTCAGCACATCTGCACATCTTCACAGGAGAGACAGAAACATACATCACTGACACAGCCCTCCATGATATTTATACTGTACAAAACTTCATGAGCGGGACCAGGAAAAGGTCAAACTGTGGCCCGATTTGCAAGTTGTCTCTGGGCAAGGGAGAGGGCATAATGGTGACACAAAGGATTTCCAGTCCCCTCGCACTGTTATATGCCAGAACTTAGAAGTAAGTGCTCAGGGAAAACAAAACTCCTAAGCTTAGAATGCACTCTTCACCACATACAGTGACTAACACAGGGTAGGAACTTCTTTGGTTTAATGTGTTTAATCACGACTTATGACCGACGACTGACTGACCACTAAGCAATGCAGAAGAAGACGCCTATGCATCCAGGCCTCCAATATTAAGAAAAAAAAAGTACAAGAGGGGCCTAGTAGTCACATACTTGGTTGAAGGCACAAATTACCAATAAGAAATGCCAAATATATATATACTAAGAAATACTAAGACACTAAGAAGTACTAAGAAGAAGTACCATTTCTTTGGGGAACAAAGAAATACACCACAGTTAAGTACTGGAACTTCTCCAAGGCCATCGAGGCACTCCCATGGGTGCTAGGGCTCAAAACCAGACCTTGTGCCTAGTAAGACAGGCACCTTACCCAGTGAGTTCTCTCTCTGTCTCCTAGCTTCCATTTTCATCTTACTGTAAGCACTATCCTGGCTACTGGTCTCAATTCAATTTTTAATAATTTTACCATCATGACTCCTGTGTTGGGGTTTTTGTTTTTTTTTTGGTCATTCATTGAACACACCTGCCTCAGGACCTTTGCATTCTAGATTCCTCTCACTTATAATCCTAATCTCTCTAGTTGTGTGATTTTCATGCCTTACTATTGAAAGTTAGTATGTGACCCCCCCCCAATAGTTTTTTCATGGCCACAAAATCAGATACTCCTCTGTGTTGTCCCTATAACATTTTGAGTTGGCATTTATTGATTTATTGGCACATTCCATTCAGCAGATAGTAGACAATCAACTATACCAATAGAAAAAAAAAAAAAGACAAAGAAGAAGAAAAATCAGTGTGCACTACATGTTTCAGGTTTAGTTCGGAAGTAGATAAATTTTGTCTCTGACATCATGTAACTTTACATAGTCTAAAAGGATACATGTTTCTTATCTAAATAAATTTTCATAAAGAATAAAGTAGATGTTTTTACTATCTCATTAATCCAAAGATTAACAAGACTAAAGAAGTGGTTTTTGTTTTGTCTTGTTTATTTCTCCCTGCTTAATTGAGCCTTGAACCCAGGTAACTTGTTTTCAGAACTTGCTCCTTCAGAACACTGAATTTCTCTCCATTATAACCAGTCTTTGAGTTCATAATGATAAAAACATGTCCTGAGTTTAGGTCATGACTGACATGTAAAGATAGAAAGTTTGAAGTACTTTTGATACAGAAGCTAAGAAGATTTTCTTAAGTAGGAAGACAGTGAAAAGTCATGTAAGGTTTTAAGCAGAAATGCTTTATAGCGAGCGAGAAGGCTATAAGAATGATGGAAAAAGCCAGTGGGAGTTTCAGAGAGTGGGTGTGGCACAGGAAGATGCCATCCTGACCAATGTGTCCTGGAGCCCCACCTCCCCAGAGCCCCATCACACCAGAGAAAGATAGAAACAGGCTGGGGGTGTGCATGGACCTGCCAACACCCATGTCCAGCAGAGAAGCAATTACAGAAGCCAGACCTCCCACCTTCTGTAACCCATAATGACTCTGGGTCCATGCAATGACCAACACAGTATTTTTTTCCCTGGGACTGTGTATCTTAGAGGTTTTACTAACTCTTCATCATGTGTAAATACTTCCGTTAGGAGCAGAAGTAACCCTGCATAGTAACCCTCTGGTGATTATTTTGCAGATATTTTCAATCAAGAATTGAAAGAAGCTGTAGTAAGAAGTGGAGTAAGAAAGGCGACATAAAAAAGAGGCAGAGTACAACGTGCAAATTGAAAACAACTGCCTTTCAAAGAGCATCAATACCAATTAAGTGTGCATGTGCATTTTTTATGAGATTGTAGGACTGGGTTAAAAGGTATCAAAGATACCAAACAGTGAAACAAAGAATGGCCAGGAAGTGAACAAATTGTAAAGATACTGAAGACAATCCTTTTCTATACCACAATTTAGCCTGGATATAATCTTGCCACAGACATGTTGTGCAAGGAATATCTCCTCACAGTGGCCAGAGACCTACATGTGCAAACTTTGTCCTTAACTCTTACCATATCCTATTTATTGTCATTCTGGACTGCTGCTTCTTTTTTTTTTAAATATTTTTTATCTTTATTTTAATTACTGGATATAGGCAGCCAGACACTGAGAGGGAAGGGGGTGATAGAGAGGGAGAGACAGCTGCAATGCTGCCTCACCACTTGCAAAGCACCCCCTGCAGGTCCTTGCGCACTGTAATATGTGCACTCATCCAGGTGCACCACTGCCTGGCCCTGAGGATCGCCACTTCTTTAGAGCAAGAACAACTGCATGCATTATAACATAGTCTTAACATAATGGTAAGCCACTGGGACTTTGTAGGCAGAGAAATGATCACAGTCCTCTGGTCTATTGTATAGTAAATGTAAGGACAAGAGTAAGAACCAGAGAAGTCCTGAGAGCAAGCTCCAGATATTTTTAAAATATATATATCGTATTTATTTATTAGATAAAGGCAGAGAGATTGAGAAGGCAGGGAAAGACAGAGAGGAGAGAGGAGAGAGATTGAGAAGGCAGGGAGAGACAGAGAGGAGAGAGGAGAGAGGGAAAGGTTTTACTGATTCTTGAGTGGATCTTCATCTTTCTCTCCTCAGGCCTCTTAAGTCCATACTGATACTTTTTCTTTCTCTCTTTCTTTCTTTCTTTCTTTCTTTCTTTCTTTCTTTCTTTATTTCTTTTTTTTTTGTCTCCAGGGTTATTGTTGGGGCTCAGTGAATTATGAATCCACTGCTCCTGGAGGCTATTATTATTATTTTTTACCATTTTGTTGCCCTCGTTGCTGTTGGTATTGTCATTGTTGTTAGATAAAACAGAGAGAAATGGAGAGAGGAGGGGAAGACAGAGAGGGGGAGAGAAAGACAGACACCTGCAGACCTGCTTCACTGCCTGGGAAGCGACACCCCTGCAGCTGAGGAGCCGGGGGCTGGAACCGGGATCCTTACGCTGGTCCTTGCGCTTTGCGTCATGTGCACTTAACCCGCTGCGCTACTGCCCGGCGTCCATACTGATACTTCTCTCATGCTTCCAATTAGATCCCACTCTGTTATTTGTGCTAATTTATGTACTTCTTTCTTACAAGCTTCTTAGCTCCTTTTAACGTTTGGCAATAAATTTCATCCTGTGGCTCTATCTCCTTGTGTGCCTAGCCAAGTGTCTCGTACAGAGTAAAGCTCCAATAAGTATTTTTTTTTTTACTTGAATATCAAAGAAAACTGCTCACCAGCCAAGCATTTTCACCAAAGCCTGTGGGGCCAAGACAGGTCTCCAGTACTGCTGCCCAAGTCCTGGTGCATAATTACTTTGAGACCATCTATTAAGCAACAAAATGCTAAAAAGAGGAATGCCAACTGCGACTCCCCACTTTGCAAAGGATGCTGCCAGGCTTTTAGACAACGGCTTCATGGAGCATCCATCCAAAACACCATCTGGAATGCAGACAGAGACTTGTACCTTATTGATCCCCAGCCCCATAAATCTAGAGCCTTGGCTCAGCTCCATCATCACTAATGATGACTGTGAGCCATAGCAACTGAAAGATAAGGCGTTTGATTAGACTCAGAAAGGAAATTAGGTCCTGGTAAGTGGAAATCATATTCATTTAAACCCCTTTCATCTTAATATTAATTTTTATGCAAGCTCCTGTGCTTGGCACTATGGAAAAATGCAAGTAGATGTAAGATCCAACACTGGCTTTCAATAGGGTATCTCTTTTTTATTTTAACATTTTTATTTATTTATAAAATGTAAATAATGGCAAGACCATAGGGTAAGAGGGACACAAGTCCATACAATTCCCACCACCAGAATTCCATATCCCAGCCCCTCTCCTGATAGCTTTCCTATTCTTTATCCCTCTGGGAGTATGGGCCCAGGGTCACTGTGGGATGCAGAAGGTGGAAGGTCTGGCTTCTGTAATTGCTTCCCCGCTGAACATGGACGTTGACAGGTGGATCCACACCCCCAGCCTGTCTCTCTCTTTCCCTAGTGGGGAAGGGCTCTGGGGAAGCGGGGCTCCAGGACACATTGGTGTTTCTTTAACAGGGGATAGAGCGGGTTAGGCAGATGGTCATAGAAGTCATATGGGATGAGAGCTTTACCTATATCCACAAAGCAGAAACTATCTAAGACCAGCACAGAAATAATTGTGTCACTATGGGTGAATTAGCCTATTCTCTGAAATATAGTTGGTTTTTTTTTCCTTCTTTCTCTCTGAAATTTACTTGCCTATCAGGAATGCTGGGTGGTTTCGTTACTTGATAAAAAACAATTTCTGTAATTTTTTAATAATTCATCTTTGTTGCTCAATTTCCAATGGCATGTATGAATCGCATTCCGATTTTCAAGCCATTCCTTGGGCAAAGGCTTCAGAAACTAATGACTGATGAAGGACCTAGATGGGTCAGCAGGGGAAAGTACATTTCCATGATGAAGGACCTAAACGGGTCAGCAGGGGGTGGTATATTTACTGCCATGTGCAGGGCCCAGGTTCAAGCCTTATTCCCAGGATATTAAAGGAAGCTTCGGTACTACGGCAGTTGTGGTATCTTCTTCTCTCTCATTCTCATTATCTCTCTCTCTCTCTCTTTCTCTCTCTTTTTTCTCTCTCTTTCTCTCTGAAAAAAAAGTTGACCTGGAGAAATTAAGGCCCTGTGATGAACAAAAATAAACTAAAAAATACCTTGTTGTCTAATTTACCTTGAAGAAAACAGTTCAGTGAATTCTATGATAGTTCCATGATGAAATACTCTATATTATGCTCACTGAATGATATATAAAAGAAGAGATTTCTCTAATATTTAGAAAGAACAAAATGTCAAGTGACAGCACCCAGTTTTGTAACTGAGGCCCAAAGAGGCCTCACTCAGCCTGTAAAAGCACCAGCTCCAGACGAGAGCCCAGCAGCGGCAGGCTCGGGCCCCAGCAACACTCAACAGTGTTCTGGGTTTTGCTCTAGTTCTCTCTCTTAGAAATAAAGAAGTGAGCCTTAAAATATCAAACAACAACAAAAACTCTTTGAAGGGAAGGTGTAAAATTTGAATAACAATTGGTTTGACACAGGTAAGTCTAGGTCTTTCAACCCTAGTTACTATGTGTATTTTAGTTTTCAAGGTATGAATATATTCATCTTTATTATTCCAGGTCAATGTGGCATGCTAAACTGGTCATCACTGCTAAGGTCTCTCTGCAATATCTGAATGTGCATTACAAAGCTTGCTTCAAGCTATTTATGACATTACTTTGTGAAAGCACATATTGGTTCTATTGTTGGTTTTCTATTTATTGGAAGAAAAGAGAAAATGATCATTTGTTAGTCCTCCTTTTGCCTCAAAATTTGGCGTTGGAAATGCATTAGCATTTGAATTATGTCCACCTCGAAGCCAATCCCAGGTCTCTTCCAAAAGCTTTTTCTGTGTGATCTGAGTTCTTGTTCACTTTGTTCCAATAGTGGGACTCTTCTCAGCAGAGGAAAAAAAAATGACTTCCAGTTTAGCTGAGTAAGAACTCAAGTAAGACTCCCCTGCCAGAAGAAAGTAATTATGAAATGTTCATAACAGAGGCAGCATTAGTGAGCCATTCCTCAAAGGAGGTACTGGTAAGTCTGAAGTTTTGGAAATCATTGTCCAATGGTTATACAGCAAACATTATTTTATAAAGCATATAACTCACATTCAGACATGCTGTTTCATAGATGCTCATTTATGCGCAACTTGGAATCAAGCAGGTAGGTGTTTAAAAGCATAGCAGTAATGTGTGGGCGTTGTTTTAATAATTCACTAGGCACTTTGTTCAGTACTGAATTAAGTGGTAGGCGAAAGGAGGTATAAAGGACGCACAGACCCACGTGTGCACACACACTCACACCAGATGTGACCTGCTTCAGCAAGCTCCACTTGAAAACATAATTTATTACTTTCTTTGTAGTCATACTTCATTTACTCAGTGCAAGCAGGTCTTTGAAAGCAGATCTGTGCCTTAGCTGTGCTGAGTCTGCATGTAACTGAAAACATCAAAACAGCCGTGCTTTTCTTACATGCCACAGCACAGCCACACAACCTCCTTTTTCTTTTTTTTTTCTTGTGGTTTTGGTTAATGTCTACACATCCCAAAACACCCACAGAAAATAGTATTTCATGATGGGATGCAATGATAGGCCCAACATATGATCTGCTCTGTGGAGTGTTCTGACCAGGGAAACCAGAAAGCCCACCATGAGGACAAAGCCAGTCTCAGCATGGCTTCATCAAGCTCCCCAAACTGTGCACTACCCCTTCCTCCGGTTCATGAGGCATTCTTTCAGAGACCACCCGTTGAGCATTAAGTTGAGCATTAATACTATGAAGATGGGTAGTTACCAGCATAGACACAGCAATCGTCTGAGTGCCTATTTCAAATTCTTCTCTGGCACGATCATCATCATCATCCTCATTATTATTATTATTACTTTGTTGGGGGGTAATGGTATACAGTACAGCTGTTGGTTTGTGGGTAAATTTTCATTACTTTGTTGGGGGGTAATGGTATACAGTACAGCTGTTGGTCTGTGGGTAAATTTTCATTACTTTGTTGGGGGGTAATGGTATACAGTACAGCTGTTGGTCTGTGGGTAAATTTTCATTACTTTGTTGGGGGGTAATGGTATACAGTACAGCTGTTGGTCTGTGGGTAAATTTTCATTACTTTGTTGGGGGCTAATGGTATACAGTACAGCTGTTGGTCTGTGGGTAAATTTTCATTACTTTGTTGGGGGCTAATGGTATACAGTACAGCTGTTGGTCTGTGGGTAAATTTTCATTACTTTGTTGGGGGCTAATGGTACACAGTACAGCTGTTGGTCTGTGGGTAAATTTTCATTACTTTGTTGGGGGGTAATGGTATACAGTACAGCTGTTGGTCTGTGGGTAAATTTTCATTACTTTGTTGGGGGGTAATGGTATACAGTACAGCTGTTGGTCTGTGGGTAAATTTTCATTACTTTGTTGGGGGGTAATGGTATACAGTACAGCTGTTGATCTGTGGGTAAATTTTCATTACTTTGTTGGGGGGTAATGGTATACAGTACAGCTGTTGGTTTGTGGGTAAATTTTCATTACTTTGTTGGGGGGTAATGGTATACAGTACAGCTGTTGGTTTGTGGGTAAATTTTCATTACTTTGTTGGGGGGTAATGGTATACAGTACAGCTGTTGGTTTGTGGGTAAATTTTTATTACTTTGTTGGGGGGTAATGGTATACAGTACAGCTGTTGGTTTGTGGGTAAATTTTCATTACTTTGTTGGGGGGTAATGGTATACAGTACAGCTGTTGGTCTGTGGGTACATTTTCATTCTTTTCTTTTCCACTTCTTGTTGTGGCATAAGAGGAGTACAATTCCCTAAAATATCTACCACCAGAATTCCTTAATCCCATCCCCACAATGGAAGTTTTCCTATTCTTATTCTCTCTTACTCTCTCTTACACTCTCTCTCTTTTACTCTCTCAGATCTTCAGATCAGAGTTCTTTCATCTAGCTGGGTAAAAAAAAATAGTAATGATTAGCGAATTAGAAAGGAGAGACTCCTTTTTGTTTTCATCTTCTTAGCAGCCACAGCTCTATGCTACAAAGAGGTGGTAGAAGTAAAATATTTAGTATCATTTGCCTAAGAAAATCTCTACATTGAAAACTGGGTTGGGGGTAGCACAGGCAACAAAGGAGATTTTATAAGGGAAAAAATATTCCACGTTCTTGGGTTGGAAAACATCTAGTAATTAGATTCTTGCAACTGTATTTTTCAAGATTGTTCATATGTTCTTTGTTGTTTGATATACATATAAATATTATCACTAGTTAGTTAATCCTGCTATTTTTAATATTTATTTATTTTCCCTTTTGTTGCCCTTGTTTTATTGTGGTAGTTATTATTATTGTTGTTGTTGTTGATGTCATTGTTGTTGGACAGGAAAAAGAGAAATGGGGAGGGGAGGGGAAGACAGAGACGGGGAGAGAAAGACAGACACCTGCAGACCTGCTTCACCGCCTGTGAAGCGACTCCCCTGCAGGTGGGGAGCCGGGGGCTCGAACCGGGATCCTTATGCCGGTCCTTGCACTTTGTGCCACTTGTGCTTAACCCACTGCATTATTGCCTGACTCCCTAATCCTGATATTTTAATCATAATCACATCGCTCTACTGGCTAATGAAAATCTACAATTCATAGTAATGAATATTTGATAATCTTGGTAAGGGAAGTTAGGTACAGGGCGCACCGTGGATGATCCTTTTGTTAAGGTTAGAGTGATCACTAGTCTGTTTACTATTCCCCAAGCACACAGGGCACCGCGTTCTATATGGACAGTCTGGCAGTCGAGTCGTTTTCACTGTAAATGTTCCTTACTCTGTGGGGGCAAAGAAGCAGTGGTAGAAGTCACCAAGAGTCTGTTCCTCAAGCCCCCTGGGAACTTATCCTTTACCAAGTCAACTTACTGTGGGCTCTGGTTCTCATTCTGTATCTGGTCTCAGTCAGTCAGATGTGAGCAGTCTTGATGTGAAGAGTGCTTGAAAACATCTGCACAACTGGTCCTCCCTCCGGCCCTCTGAACATCATCCAGCGCTACAAGCACAGGCCTGGCCAACCTGCTCAAAGAGCAGAGAGTGAGCATGTGCACCTGAGCCACACGCCCTGGTTGTCCTAGACGGGGTCTCCTAGGCTGACCCCTGCCAGCAGCATTCGTCTGGGGGAATGAGCCCAGCAGAGCTCTGCGAGGTGTGCGGTTGATTGAGGATGCAAAGTCATGCTGACCCAGATCATCAGCCAACTCCAGATCAGCAGGCTCCCCAGCTACATGACCCTTTATTACTGTGCAGTGAGGAACTTTTGTGACAGGAGATCACTGATAAACCTACAACTATTCTTCAATAGCCAACGCTGAAATTTCGGTTTCATAGGCACATTGCCCTATAAAATGTAGATAATAGCATTGCTTGTGCCATACAGATCCTAGCATTAAATATGACAATGTAAAAATAGGGCAGAATAGAATGCCTGCTTATTTATTTATTTTTACCAGACTACTGCTCAACTCTGGCTTATAGTTGTATGGGTGACTGAAGCTGGGACTTTAGAGCCTCAGGCATGAGAGTTTCTTTGCATAACCATTATGCTATCTACCTCCACACAGAATAGAATTTATTAAGGTAACCATTTATAAGGGGTGGATAGAAATCAAACAAACATAAAATATAACACAGCATCCCAAGTTGACTGCTACCTACTAGAACAATAGGATTTAGGAGAGAGAGAGAGAGAGAGCCAGACCCTAAGAGGTAATAGTTGTGTAAAGAGCTACCTTGCAGAACACCAAGACTCCCACACCTTGCAAGAGGTATTCCGGGGATTAACTATTGTGGCTTCATTTTTCTCTCTTCTTAGCTTTTGAAAGGTTAGCCAAACCAGACCAAAAGCCAGAGCGCAAGAGAACATTTTGCTATAATCCACACTGTAGATTATAATCATTTTCTGGGCAGAGTGAACAGGGAAGAAGATGAAAAGGAGGGACAAGGGGCGGCATATCTGGTAGGGCCCACACATTAACATTCACAAGGGCCTGGGTGCAAGTCCCTGGACTCCATCTATGAGATGTGAGACAGTACTTGGGACATCTCTCTTTCTGTTATTTATTTATTCTCTTTTATTGCCACCAGGGTTATTGCTGGGGCTCAGCATCTGCACTACAAATCTATTGTTCCCAGTGACCATATTTTTCCGTTTTTATTATATTTGACAGGATAGAGAGAAATTGAGAATGGAGAGGGAGATAGAGAGAAACAGACACCTGCATATCTACTTCACTAGCTGAGAAATATCCCCCCAGGTGTTGAGTGAAGGCTCAAACCCTGGTCCTTGCTGTGGTGATGTGTGTGCTCAACCGGGTGCACCATCTCCCCTTCTCTCCCTCTTTACTGCCCCTTCAGACTTGGTTTCTCTGTTTCTATCCAATGAATAACAAATAAAGTTTTTAAAATACTGATTAAAAAAGAGCAAAGGGAGGATCTAAAGGGCAAATAGCAGACGCTCATCAAAAGCTGTCCAGAGTGTAGAAGGCGGTACGTGTGAACGCATCAGAAGTTGTCGTTTCCCCCTTCCTTCCGTCCTTCTGTCCTTCCTCCCTTCCCTCCTTCCTTCCCTCCTTCCCTCCCTTCCCTCCTCCCTTCCCTCCTTCCCTCCCTTCCCTCCTTCCTTCCCTCCTTCCCTCCCTTCCCTCCTCCCTTCCCTCCTTCCTTCCTTCCTTCCTTCCTCCCTTCCTCCCTTCCCTCTTTTCTTCCCTCTCTCTTTATTCTTTCTCCTTCCTTTCCTTCCCTCCCTCCCCCTCTCTCTTTCCTTGCCGCCCTCCCTCCTTCCTTCTTTCTTCCCTCCTTTCTTCCTGTCTTGCTTTTTTTCTTTTTTCTTTTCTTTGCTAAGGAATTTTCCAGTGGGACTTCATGACGGCATGGTTGCATGGAGTCCTCCCAGCAGAACTCCTTTAGACAGCAGGGAAAAGTCAGAGGGTGAGGGAGGCGGAGAGACATCACCGCGCCGCTCTATAAGCTCCCTTGCATGGTGCCCCTCACGTGCTCTCCACATGCGGCAAAGTGTCCACTCTCCAAGGGGAGACACCTTCCAGCCCCTGAGAGCACATTTCCAAAAGTGTGGGGGGTGGAGGACACAGCCGGACCAAGGCTCCTTAAAATAGAGAAATACGGAGAAGCAATTACAGAAGCCAGACCTTCCACCCACTGCACCCCAAAGAATGTTTGGGTCAATACTCAGTACGGTGAAGAACAGGGAAGCTTCCAATGGAGTGGGTACAACACAGAGCTCTGGTGGTGGGAGCCTTGTGGGACTGTACCCTTGCTATTTTACAATTTTGTTCATTATTAAACTGCTATAAAAATTGAAAGCACTAAAAAATAGAGACCGTGTGGGAAATAGGCAAAGGAGAATCTAAACTTTTCCCATCTCACAGTTGGATGGAGAATGATCCTTCGTAGCCTGCACTAACCTCTCAGTGAGTTTTCAGTTAGGAACTGCTAACAAGCAACATCTAATATATGAATATATCCCTGGTTTCTTGGTATTGATGCTACATGGAGTCTTTATCTAAGTCAAATTTGTTTTGTCAATGAAAGTGGAATAAAGGGTACAATGAAATGTTATCCTGCATTGGATTGGCAGTCTTTTTTCCTAAGTGCAATTTTTCTTTTTTTAAAAATTTTTATCTTTTTTTATTTATTGGATAGGGACAGTCAGAAATTGAGATGGAAGGGAGGGATAGAGGGGGAGAGACAGAGAGACACCTACAGCCCTGCTTCACCACTCGGGAAGCTTCCCTGCAGGTGGGGACCGGAGGCTGAGACCCGGGTCCTTGTGCCCTGGGACGTGTGCGCTCAACCAGGTGGCCGCCACCCAGTGCCAAGTGTGCTTTTGCTATTGCCCTATTCACTCTGAGGAAAGAATTATAAGAAGATCAATATTTTTCTCTTGCTGTGAGTGTCTGCTTATGAATGAGGGATGCAGGAAGGCAGAGCTGTGCTCTGCAGGAGATGGGAAGCCAGGGAGAGGGGAGTGCCCACTGGGAGTCCTGCTGGAGGGCACCTGTTACTGTGACATGGACGCAGCAAGAAGCGTGAGTCCTACTGTGTCAGTCGCTCTTGATCCAATGTCACGTCACATCAAGACGATGTTAGTCCTCACATCGATTTGACGAGAGGGGACAGGCAAGTTAATTTGGAGAAACAACTGTGAGAGTGTACAGGGCACCAGTGATCTCAGACGGGACCTGGGTTCGAAACCTGGCTGTGCCACCCGCCAGGCTGTTGTCGGGACTAGAGGAGCCAGAGTTTCGTCCAGGGAGGTGTTGCTTGCGGCTTCCAGGTCACAGAAGCAAAACATGACAGTTGTGATAAACTGCGTGACCAGGCTTAGGAGCAGAAAGCAAAGAACACAAACAAACCTAGGTATCAACTATCAGGTTTGTTTTATTTTTGGTCACCAGGTTTCTCAGCCTGTACATCTCCACCAATCCCAACATCCCGACAGCCACCTTTCTCTCCTTGCCTTCTTTTTTTATAGTATGCTATTTCCTTCTTTATTTATCTGCTGGATAAAGACAGACAAGAGAAATCAATAGGGAAAGGGGCGATGATAGAAAGGAAGAAAGAGAGAAATCTGCAGCACTGCTTCACCATTCATGACGCTTGCTCCCTGCAGGAGAGGAACAGGGACTTGAACCCAGGTCCGAGCACCTTGTAACATGTGCACTCTGCCAAGGGCCTTGTGCATTACAGCTGTTGACATGTAATTGTGTGAAACAATATTGAATCACTAATAAAGAAAATTAAAAAATAAAACTACATCACGACTTTTCTGACAACCGACATAGAAAAAAAGGGACGGGAAACTTTCCCCTCTCAAAGTTTTCCCCTTTGTGGAGATTCCACTTGGACAAGCAAATAGAAAAGTACAACATGGTGGACCAGCCAGATTGGTCTAAATCGACAACCATGGGTATTTCCAGGAAGGGCTTGGTGGCTCCTTCCTGAGACACTTCTCTTTCACATGCACAGGACTGGGTGAGTACTAGGAGGCTTGAGGTCTCGGTTAAGTCCGGTGTGTGCCGAATTTAACTCCTGGAGGACTCGAATAGATTTGTTTGCTCCCATTTTTCTCTCCCTTTCCCTGTTTTTCTGTTTGTAACAGGATGTGACTTTTTGTCCACTCTCCTCACTTTTTCCCAAAGAGGTAATTTCGTTATAAAAATATTAGCGAACACCCACTAGTCTGAGGGAGCAGGAAAGCAGGAGAGTGGAGGAGGCAGCCAGATCCTCGCAAGGCTGCGGTGAAGACAGAGAAGAAAAATACAACTGACCACAAAGGCCAGCGAAGCAGTTCCCTCAGATAGTGCTCTGCCTGGCCGTGTGCACTGGCGAGGTCTGCGCCGGGCCCTACTGTGCTGGAGGAGGCTCCAGGGCTGTGATGTCTCCTCCACCTTCTCAGTCTCCCTCTGAGCACAAGCAGAACTGTGTGAACAGTGCTCTCTCTACACGGGGAGGAGGAGAAGCCCAAGAGGAGTGACGGTGACAGTCGCCTCTGAGTTAAGGATTCTTGGCCCAGTCACAGTGTCTTCCCTCTGAAGTCACCTTATGTTTCTTCATACTATTATGATTTATTGGAAAGCATTTAAAATGAAAAATTAGAACACAAAGTATATTCTAATTTAGTGGTGAAATTGTATTAAGTAACATCAAGGAAAAAATACGAATCACTTTCCATGCCAGGAATATTAGTATAAAGTGAAAGATGATTCTTGGTCTTTCAAATCTTTTTGTGTGGGCGCCAAAGCAAAGACTCTAGGTAAAGAGGTCTGAGATGGGGTTGGCGGGGCCCTTTATGGTCCTAGTGCATGACAGTGACAAAGGACTTAAGTTGGGAGTGAGAGTGTCTTATAGACACGTAACACAGTAAGATGAGAATTGTACCCGCGTGTCAGCAATTGTACTGTAAACTATTAACTGCCCTGATGAAATGATAAGGCGGAGAGTGAGAGAGACTTACTTTCACTCTGCACTTCATTCCAGTGGCCTGAGTAGGCCTACCCTGTCTCCAGAGCAGGAGGATTGCCTTCCCCTCTCAAATCTCTGTGCTTCAGGCCCAGGAAGATGGCAGACTCCTGCTTAGAGTTTTAGTCTCTTCCACTCATGTTCATTTGCAGCGATAGTGGTGCTAGATGAACATTTAGCCACTTTCCTTGAAAACTGGATTTCTGTTATTAGAAATAATCAGAGTGGCCAGGTGGCGAACTCACATACTACCGTGTGCAAAGGCCTGGACTCAAGTCCCCAATTCCCACCTGGCAGAGGGGAAGCTTCACAAGTGATGGAACAGGGCTGCAGGCATTTCTCCTTCTCTCTCCGTCTCTCCCTCCCCCTCCCATCTCAAGTTCTCTCTAGCCCGTCAAAAGAAAAAGAGAGTGAAAGAGAAATGAAGAAAAAAGGAGGGGGAAAAAGTCCCTTGGAATGAAGGATTCATACTGGAAACACCAGTGACAGCAGTCTCTGCTCTTTGGTCTGTGTTAGGCACGTCTACTTTCCTTTCCTGTGTGAGCTCAGGTGCCAGTAAACAGGCACTGAGGACAGTGGGCTTTTTCCCCCTTTTTTTCTAATTGTGGAGAAACGTGTCGGCCAACCAGGAGGAATCCATGTGCTTGTGGGAGAGAACAGCTCTCTTGTCGAAGGCGGATGGAGAGGGCGGCAGCTGCTGGGGTTGGGCTTATGGAAGGTTCTACTCTCAGCCCCGGGCCCTGCTGCCCAGCTTCCAGCCAGAATCCGAAGGGTCAGCGTGCCAGGTGAATGAAATCCTGCCTTTGTTTGCCTGCCCCAGAGCCTCTCACTCTGGGACGTTCCGTGCAACCGAAAACCAGACACACTTATTATACAGAGAGCTGGGAGGGGGAGAGGAAGGAGGCTTGGAGGTGCCAAAGGCAGTGGCAAAAACTGAATAGGCAAGGACTTTCCCCCAGCCAAGTCGGCAGAGTGTCCCAAAGTCTCAGAGATTCCAGGCTGCGAGGATGGGAGAGAGAGAGAGTGCTTTCTGGGAGCAATCCGGATGCTGTTACTGCAGGTAGCTCCAAAACAGTGCTGTTTTAACACTCGAGGTCATGCACAGAGAACTGTCAAGGTACTTTTTTCCGGCATTATTTAGTACTGGAGTTGAATTACACATGCTAACAAGAGTGGGTCCCTTCTTAACAGATGCAGACTGTTAGAGCAAGAGTGACAGCAGAAATCTACAAAGTGTGGAAAAGACACAACACCAAGCCCAAATGATGACCTAGTGGCAAAAGAAAGAAAGAAAGAGAGAGAGAGAAAGAAAGAAAGAAAGAGAGAGAGAGAGAGAGAGAGAGAAAGAAAGAAAGAAAGAAAGGGAGGGAGGGAGGGAGGGAGGGAGGGAGGGAGGGAGTCTGTGTGGTAGCACACCAGGTTAGGCACACATGGTAAGAAGACTGACACAAGAATCCTGGTTTCAGCGGGTTCCTCACGAGTGGGGGGGGCTTGGAGGGGCGTCACTTCACAAGCAGTGAAGCAGGTCTGCAGGTGCCTCTCTTTCTCTTCCCCTCCTCTCCTAATTTCTCTCTGTCCTATCCAAAAAAATCAAGAAAATGGAGCAGTGGATTTGTAGCATAGGCACCGAGCCCCAGAGATAACCCTGGAAGCAAAAAAAAAAAAAAAAAAAAGGAAGGAAGGAAGGAAGGGTTTTCTTCAGGGTTTTCTCCTAAATGCAGGATCCACAATGGGAGTTGACTTCGGGGCTTGGACAAAGAAACCTGGCAGCATGGGAACTTACTGCAGTTTGATTTTAAGAAGGCACAGGCAGAATTCAGAGCAGAGGAACGGGGCAAGCTGTCTCAAGACTCTCAGAGAGAAGGGAGAGAACTGGGATCCATGTGGCAGTGCACCTGGTTAAGCACACACAGTACTCAGCCTGAGGACCCACGCAAACATCTGGGTTCGAGCCCCTCCCCACCTGCAGGGGTGCCTCATAAGCAACAAAGCAGGTCTATAGGTGTCTGTCTTTCTCTCTCTCCTTCCTCTCTCAATTTCTCCCCATCCTATCCAATAAGAAAAGGAAAGAAAAAAGAAAAGAAAAGAAAAGAAAAATGGCCACCAGGAACAGTGGATTTTGAAGTATAGGCACTGAGCCCCAGTGATAACCCTGGAGGAAAAAAATAATAATAGAGAGAGAGAGCAAGGAGAATGGAGAGGTCTCATCTTGAAATCCGTTATTTTTGTATCTCAAAGATTTAATATTTTGAATTGCAAAATAGACAGTTTAATGCAAAAGTACTTTTCCTCTGACACGTTCCTGGAGACTAGGTTTTGTGTGGATACCTGGAAAATAATCATTCTTGAGTGACTTTGTGCTGCTGGCCAAGAGTTGTAGCTTCTCAAAGGCTCTGGGGCAGCTCTGTGGGAAACCTGCCTACCCAGGACTGGGGCACAGGAAGGACGACAGGAGGATGACGGGGCAGTGGCTCAGAGCAGTGGTGCAGGACTTGCATGCAGAGACCCCAATTTTGATGCCCTGAACTACATTTGCCAGAGCTATGCCATCTCTCTCCCTTACACATGAAATCGATCAGTCACTCTAAAAAGTAGACTGACTGAGGTCTCTTTTATTTTCTTCTAATGACTGGAGGTCTCTTTTATTTTCTTCTAAGATAGGTGCAGTCTTCAAATACATGACACAGTTGTCAGTGACGCCATGTTAATTAAGTTCTACAAACATATGCGAAACTAGTCCCAGAAGTTAAGAATCTCTGACAAGTGATATGGGAGTCGGCACAAGCATGGTCCCTGGTACCAAAGGATTTCCTGATCATTCCACAGGAAAGTTCTTTCTTAGGGGCCTGGTAGTGGTGTACCCAGTAGAGTACACACATTTCTCATATATGAGGCCTAAAATTTAAGTCCCTGCTCCCCACTATGGCGGGGGGGGGGTAGTTCATGGGTGGTGAAGTAGTGCTGCCAAGTATTTCTCCTGTCTCTCCCTCTCTCTCTCTGTCTCTAACTTCCTACTGACCACCAGGAATGGTGGAGTTGTGCAGGCTCCAGTGACAATGCTGGTGATGAAAATAAGCTAAACAGATCAGTCACAGGTCGGTCCACACTCCCAGCCTGTCTCTCTCTTTCCCTAGCAGGGCTCTGGGGAAGTGGAGCTCCAGGACATATTGGTGGGGTCGTCTGTCCAGGGAAGGCGGGTTGGCATCATGCTGGCATCTGCAACCTGGTGGCTAAAAAGAGAGTTAACATACAAAGCCAAACAAGTTGTTGACTAATCATGGACCTAAAGGCTGGAATAGTGCAGATGAATAGTTGGGGGGGAGGGGGTCTCCGTTATACAGATAGTTAGTAGACATATTTAGTTATATGCCAAAGGGCCAGTGATAGCAATTACAGAAGCCAGACCTCCCACCTTCTGCATCCCACAATGACCCTGGGTCCATGCTCCCAGAGGGATAAAGAATAGGAAAGCTATCAGGGGAGGGGAGGGGATACAGAGTTTTGGTGGAAGGAATTATGTAGAGTTGTACCCTTCTTATACTATGGTTTTTGTCAGTATTTCCTTTTTATAAATAAAATAAAGTAAAATAAGAAAGTATATTTAAAGAAGAAAAGTTCTTTTTTTCCCCATGAAAAGTAGGAGAACAAAAGAAAGCCACTCTCAGAGTCCCGGGAGAAGAGACCAGAGCAGGGCAGAAGGCAGTGTGGGAACAGAGGCCCAGGGTGAGAACAGCCTGCTGTGGTGACTGCCAAGGAGGCCCTGCTATCAGGCTGCTCAGCGGGCACTTCCTGGCCCAGTGGTGACTGAGGCCGAGACACCAGTGACTGGCCTTGGAGCCCTGAGACCAAATGTCAGAGTTCCATCCCACAGAGCTGCAGTGGGGGGTTCCCAGCAGGCTTTTCTCCTGTTGTTTTTTCATAGGACACACTCTAGAATAACGTGCTCGCATGAATACATTCACGCTGTATGCGTGCTGTCTGTAAAAGATATTCCAGACAGTGACAATGGCTTTGCTAATGGATGTCCTTGAGTCCACTCTCAATTGTTTTCTTTAATTAAAATTGTTAATGGGAATGATCGTTTGGAACATAAATCAAACGACACATAGATTATGTCAAATGACTATGTGCATAGCAAATAAAATATAGGGGAATGATCAATTAGGGCACAAGTCAAATGACGTCATGTAGAACGGCTATGTGCACAGTGAATAAAATATGGCAGACTGGTAGGTACAGTCTGCATTTCCTCCAATTTTCAGTAGCCGACGGGATAGGAAAAAAAAATAATAAAGGACTCTTACCTACCTGAATTCCTATGTGCAAAAATGAACTTAACACAACTGAGTGCTTTTTTACTTCATATTACTTTATACGTATTAACAATTTTGTTATAAAATATCGAAAGTATGATCTTCTCATTCTGGAAAATATGACTTTGAACACTAAATTCCAGCGATTGTTGAAGACAGATGAGAGAAAGAGTTCTTAGACTTTCTCCTTCCTGAGCCTCTAGAACTGACACACCATCATCTTTAACTCATCTCATATACTTTGAAAACTTTGATTTCTCTGTGTTGAAAGAGTGATGGTGAAGACTGTATTAGTGAACTGAAATTCTCTTTCTTCCCTCTGATAAGAAATGTGATACTTCTCTTTGTACCTAGGTCCACATTCAGTTGAGACTTTGCTCGTTTGTATTTGAGAAAGGGAACTACTTACAATTCTTGGAACTTTATCCATTAGGAATTACATTTGCTAATAGGTCATAAATAATAGCAGTGCACTGAGAACCACTGTTTTAGAAGACTGGGCTCCACAGTCCTATTCCTAAGAGGCAGAATGCCAAAGAGGAAGGCCAGCCTTGAGAAGCAATGCTAAAAGGAGCTTAACCTAGCCTGTGACAGGAGCTAGGAAAATACAGATGATCCCAGTTCCCTTCAAAGAGAGCGGAAAATACAGGGAAATAGTTTTTGTTTTCCTATCAGGAAAAAAAAAAAGAAGCGATAAACTTTTAGCAAATTGATTCAATGCCTGCTATGTGTATCTGCCTAGATATAAACCTATAAAGCTAACAGATTAGTAAGCATGAGCAAGGCAAAAAAAGAAAAAGGTGTGACTATGAAACATAACACAAAAACAAAGTAATGGTTTCAAGGGACTTGTAAATTACTATGTAGATATGGGAACTCAATTGAAGAAGATAAGACAATATTTTTAAAAACCAGTCTAGAGCAAAGGTAGAGCCAGGTTGCTACTGAAAATCTCTTCCTAAGGAACTCAGTAATTCCTACTGAAGGAGATTCTGTTATTAAATGGAGCCCACACTTCCACTAGTGCACTTGCGGTCATTTACGTGTGTTTACACCAAACACTATGTGTTTCTAAATCCAGGATGTTATTTCTGTAACTCATCTAAATTAAAGGGTATGAGGAGGGCAAAAGACTTAGGCTAGGGGAGAAAGTGTCTTGCAGACACCCAGCCTGGGGAGAAGATTGCACCTATGTGTCAACAGGTATACTGTAAACCACTAAACACCCCATACACACACTGCAGTAGACAAAACCAGACAGAAGGAAAGAAAGAAATTGATCCCAAATGTCCCGTGATTTAAGGACGGTAAACACAGACAGAAATTCTTGATTTTAGACAAGCCTGTCTACAGCATTCTGATTTCTGTGGTCAGACTAGTTTTAACATTGATTATTATTATTTTTAATGGTATATATGCATTTGGGAGAACCCATCACTTTTCAAAGCCCCTACAGACCTGCAGATATAAACACAGGCAGATTCTGAACATCCTCATTTTGTTTTTATGGAGCTTTAAACCCAAATCAGCAAAGGCTAGCACACAAACAAGAGTCGTAAAAAAAGAAAACAAAAGGGCTGGATGATAAAAAGAACAGGAGAATTTTATAGTGAAATCGCTTTCCATTTGTTAAGCCATCTATAGTTTCCTCATGTGAAGTATCCCCACCACTGCAGGAGAGTCTAGATTATTCTTGAGATTGTGCACAAATAAACTGTAATGAATACATCTTAGTGACACTTCATTTGGGCCAGATCTGACTGAACACACCATTAGGATGGGAACGGCTTCCATGTTGGTTCTCCCCCGCCACCTCAGGCAACTAGATTTCTTCCCTCCCTTCTTCCTTCCTTTCTGTTTTTATGTGTAGGCTTTAAACTAAGGGCAGTATAGAAGATAATTGTACACTCACATTTCTTTGTATGCAGAACATATATTTACTAAATATGACTGCAAGGGAATAAAGGGAAAATATCTAAAAATAAAAGCGTAGGTGCAGAAGTAAATAATTTAGAGTTGTGAGTAAGATGTAAGAAATAATTATGTAGAGACATGCTACGAGAAACGGATTCTGTGATACCGGTATGATCTACAGCCAAATAAGTCAGTGGGAAGTGGAACACTTCTTCCCAGTATTATAGAAATAAATAGTCCATCATCAACAACGTGCATTACTCTAACTTTTCTGCTGCTGACGAGGAGTGCCAACAGTGTCTAGCAAAGGGTCCTTAAGCTGCAATCCAACCCCATCCCTAAGAAGCAAATGATTTCCTCTCTGTATTACCAAGCTAGGGTCAGTGCCCACATTCCCTTACCCCAACCCTACAGGCTGAAATGAATTCTATGGTTGACTAGGGATATGCAAGTTGTAACTCTTTGAAAGCCTTCTCAACGCAGTCCTCCAATCAGTGGGACCCAGGCTGCTGGAGTGGCCACAGAGATGAAATTCTTTTCTCATCAAACAGACAAGAAGACAAATTAGATGATGAGTTAAATGAATGAAGTTAGCAAATGCTTTTTGTCAGGAATACTCAGATCATCATAAAGCTCAAGGGGTTACTTACTGAGCATTTAGCATACCCTAAGCCCTTTGCTAGGAAATGTGATACTTTCTTTAAAAAATAGCGTATTTGATGGACTTGAAAGAAATATATAGTCAACCCATATCTAAGACTTTGGGAGGACGACGGTGGTTATCGCTGGGGGTGGGATGGGGACACAGAAAGTTTGTGCTAAGAGTGGCACAGAACTACACCCCAGTATTTTATACTCTTACAAATCACTAACAGAAATACAAAAATTATATGTTACCATCTAAGTCAAGACTACTATAACCTGGATTTAAGAGATAAATTTAATTTGTAAAAAAAAAAAAAAGTTAAATGTGCTACACATTGCCCAGGTATAAAGAAGAGCTAAACAAATTAGACACAGTGAAATCTGTGAAGTCTAAAGGCAGGAGTAGATTTTCTCAGATGGATCCCGAAATAGAAATTAAATTGAGAGGGAGCTGGGCGGTAGCACATGAGGCAGAAAGCCCAAGGACCAGCATAAGGATCCGGGTTTGAGCCCCTGGCTCCCAACCTGCAGGGGAGTCGCTTTACAGGCGGTGAAGCAGGTCTGCAGGTGTCTTTCTCTCCCCGTCTTCCCTTCCTCTCTCCACTTCTCTCTGTCCTAACAATGACAACATCAATAACAATAATAACTACAACAACATTATAAGACAACAAGGGCAGCAAAGGGGAAATTAAATACAAAAAAGAAATTAAATTGAGAAAAAAATAACTAGGAAAAGGAAGTCAGAATTTTGTCCCTATTTGGTGGTGGGAGGAATCTAAAAAAAAAAAAAAAGAAAGAAAGAAAGAAAAGAAAACAAGAATGTGGGAGTAATCATGGTGGAAGAGTCATAAGAAAACAAGAAAGACAAATTATTAGGCAGGGAGGCACATGGCAGGAAAGCCAACAGAAAGTGGAAAATAAAAAACTACATCTGTAAATGCAGACCTAGGATATTCCAGACAGTCATACTCAGAGTGAATACAGGGACCAAGAACCACCGCCCCCACCTGTTTTCCATTTCAAAGCAGCTCAGAAAGTTGTTACAGGTAAGCCTAGTGTAGGAATTGGAATCCTGGCTCCCCACTGAAGAGCTCAACCTTACTCCTGTGGGTCTCAATTTCTTTATTGTAAAACGGGGTCACATTATATCCTCAGGCTGGAGTTGGGAAGTGAATTCAATTTGTTAATTTATTAGATCATGCTGGATGCTTTCTCAGCAGTATAGCTGTGTGTGGGAGGGAGGGAGGGAGGGAGGGAGGGAGGAGGGAGGGAGGAAAGAGAAACCCACCCTGGTCTCCAGCTGGGGTGGGGATATCTGTATGATTTGTGAAGTCCATTGGCCCAGCCCTGCTTTGGTGCATAGCAGCATTAAGTGATAATGTGTATATTGATAATGATGCTAGAAATACCCAAATGGCCCTTGGCACAGAAAAGATTCCCCATGGCAGATGGCTGATTAATGAAGCCAAGACTAGACCTGAGATTGACAAGGCCTTGCATATGGTCCATCTTCCTCCCTCCTTCCCTCTCTGCCTCCTTCCCTCTCTCCCTTCCCCCCTCCCTCCCTCCCTCCCTCCCTCCCTTTCTTTTTCTTCTATTCACTTCAAAGTAGTGTTAAGGAAAAATTATCTGTCTGAGAGTGCATGGCTCTTAGATATGAGATAATTATTTACAAAATAATTATTTCTCTTCGATGGAAATCCTGTGGGGTGGGCAGTACTGCTTGCTGTGTTCTCTTGCCACTAAAGGCCCTCCTTCTAGCCATGGCCCACAGGTGACCTGAGTTAGGTAAAATGAGTAGAGCAGGTGCGCTCCCTCCCTTCTCTCTAGGTGTCTAAGAGTTCTCTCAGCAGGACACCCCTCTGTAGCTCATGACACAGGGAAGATGGGCACACTGGAGACCAGATCCACTTCAGCACAGGAACAAGGGGCAGCAGCTGTGCAGGGACAGGAGAGTGAGCACTGGTGG
Source organism: Erinaceus europaeus (assembly GCF_950295315.1). Taxonomy (NCBI): domain Eukaryota; kingdom Metazoa; phylum Chordata; class Mammalia; order Eulipotyphla; family Erinaceidae; genus Erinaceus; species Erinaceus europaeus. The sequence continues at coordinate 17,845,573 of NC_080183.1, forward strand.
GAACAGTGGGCTATCTAGACCGGCTTTGCTTGCCCTCCAGAGACTTGTGTCATCTTGTCTGGCTTCAGACATCTCGAATTTTCTTTCCTTCTACTGCTTGCAAGTCTCACGCCCCAGCGTTTAGCTGACTTGCTGACGACAGCCCGCTGCCATCTACCCCTTTCCTTCAAATAGACCCACTGGGAATAACCAGAATGAGGTCCCAGTGTTGCTTGCGACTAAGAACTCCCACCGACCATCCTTGATTCCTTCCAAGAGATTACTCAAAATTAGTATCTCTATGGAAAAAAGAGCAGTCCTCATATATGAACTTCTCAGTGATTGCCTGCTATTTTGTCTGCTCTGCAGGAAGATGATGAGAAATTGGATATAAGTTGATCTATACACTCTTAATGCTTAGAGTGGGAAAACATCATTAGAAATTCTGTGAATAACTAAAAAATTGCAACTGTACTAAATGATAGGAAATAAAAGCAGCATAATGCTGCCAGAAACTATATCCAAAGGACTTAATTAATTAAGAGAGATGAGACTTCTCTCATAGTGATTGAGGCAGAAAAATCACTGAGTTGATAAAAAGGGGGTCCTTGGCTTAGTACTGTCTGCACTTAACCAGGTGTGGCATTGCCTAGCTCCTGGGATCTTCGTTTCAAGGCTTCAGTTAAACTCTGTGAACCATAATCTGGAAATATTATGTACAGTAAGTGATTTTGAGAGAGACACTGAGAGATCACATAATTTTACAGTGTATCATTATAATTATTCTATTTATTATCAGTCATTCTGTTAATCCCATGCTGTGCTTCATTTATTAACTGTATAGGCTTGTATGTATAGGAGGAAATGAAATACACAGAAGGCTCAGTACTGCTTTCAGGCACTCACTAGAAGTCTTAGAATCTGAGGGTAAGAGGCAGCCACTGTATTAGAACTGAAATTTAAAGCGTGGGATAGCAGTAATGGGGATAAGAAGTCATTGCTTCCATAATTCACTTAGTACTAAGTAGATAATTGGATTGGCTCTATTTGTCTGGGACGGAGCTCTAGCCAGCTGCACTGGAAGTGTGGGTGAAGAATGGGAAGCCAGTGGGGAGACTTCCTACACAGGGAATCAAAGATGGCGCAGCACTGTTTGGGGAAAAGCTTTTCACTGGACAGCAAAGCCAGATGAAGCATTAGACTCCTGGGGTGGCGGGGGAAGACTGAGCTGGGGCTGCCAGAAAATTAACTGGGGTGATGAAAAATGTCCTTTACATAATTCTGACATGGGTTGGTAGAATAAAAAAGCTTGTGAGGCTATCTCAGAGCAAAACAACATGCTCAAAGCTATTTGCCTGGCAAGAGTTTGCATCGAAAATTGGCCTGTGCAGCTAAATGGCTTGTGTTGCTTTGGGACTCTATAGGGTAATGGCCAAGTAGTAAAGGCAGAAACCATAGCCCAGTGAGAAAGGAGGCATGGGTCAGATTTCAGCCAGCAATCACTGGAACAATGGTAATTGTTTATCGTATTTGTAAAACATCATGACATTTATAAAACGCTGTGATAGCATTATTTTATATACTCCTCAGATATCATTTTCATGGTGAAATTTTAAAAAATAATGTTATATTTCCTTCTTGACTGCACAGAAGAGGAAATTGGGGCTCAGAGAGGTTAAATGGTTTGCCTATTCTTCCAGAATTAGCAGTTGGCAGAATGAGACAGGAACTTGGGTCTTCTGACTCACAGTCCAGGGCTGGTTCCAGAACTCAGTTCACAGTTCCAACTGAACTTACCTTTCCCTGGCGTGCTTCGTGCTTAAGAATTCAGAAAAAAGAGATTTTATCAGACTGACCTGTATACATGAACCAGTGTGGTCTAACCCCCAACTAGGAAGGAATTGGAAGTGTTTTGCCTAAGCATGGAAAAACTGATTCCACACAGAAATAAAAGAGGGAAAGGGAAAGTTCCAAAATTCTTAAGTCAAAAAAAGAAACTGGTGTACCACCCTCCTCACATCACTCTTCAAAAGAGTCGGATAACATGCAACTTCAACCACACCAACTATGATGGACACGTAGACAGAGACTGTGAGATTTCTTGATGTCCACACCCTCAACCACCGCCAAGGTTGTGGGATCATTGGCAAAGTGAAATATACACTTAGACTTTTTACAAAGAAGCAGTCTGATAAGCACCTTCTGTCTACATCAAACCAACTGCATACACTAAGGAGGTCTTTCGAATTGCTGTTCTCCAGTTGGATGTAGCCTGACATTGAAATCCACCGAATGAGCATACATCTGTACAACAACAAATACTTTTGAAATAGTGGAGGGAAGACATCAACCTGATGTTTTCACACTGTACTTATTTTTTTAATATTTATTTATTAAATGAGAATGACAGGAAGAGAGAGAGAAAGAACCAGACATCACACCAGCACATGTGCTGCCAGGGGTTGAACTCAGGACCTCATGCTTGAGAGTTCAGTGCCCTATCCATTGTGCCACCTCCCACACATATTGAACTTATTTTTCATTGTTAAATGAAGTCACTTTTAAAGGGTAGAAATACAATAAGATGGTATTTCAATAGAATCACTTTTAAAAGGTGGAGGGAAATAGAGCCACCTTTCAGAGAAAAGTCACAAAATCTGATGACTGAGAATCGGGTCTTCAACTTTTTGAAGTCACCACTTGTGGGCATCAACCTCTAGATGTATACCAATAATCTGACAAAACACAATATGTGTAGATAACGCTTTAAAGAGATTTGCTGTAGGGAGAGCAAAGCATGACTTTTACATAGTCCAGGTGTTCTGCAGTTTGATGAGAACAAATACAAATTCTAGGGTTTTCAAACATCTGGGGGCTCAGGTTAAGATGTTTTGCCATTTGAAAGAACTTGCAGAATTCTTGAAAATCCAACTTATCAGATTCCAGTATTACAACTGAGTAAGAGAAACTTGCCCATATTTACAACTAAGCTATAACTTTGCCATCTGTCTGGATGTGGCTCATACAAATTTCGGTTTTAAACTCTTTCTAATTAAGACTAAAATATCTATTCATAAAATGGGGGAAGTTAAAAAAGATGCACTTCCCATCTTATGATCCACAACAGTGAGATCACAGTGAGGAAGGACACTCACAGCCTATCTCATTGTCCACACTTTATAAAGTAGATGATAAGAAGCCAGTTTAGCTGTACCCTCATCAGAAAGAAAGAGAGAAAGAAAGAAAGAAAGAAAGAAAGAAAGAAAGAAAGAAAGAAAGAAAGAAAGAAAGAAGTTTCATATTTTCAAGGAGTCGGGCAGTAGTTCAGTGGGTTAAGCGCAGGTGGCTCCAAGCATAGGGACCAGCGTAAGGATTCCAGTTTGAGCCCCTGGCTCCCCACCTGCAGGGGAGTGGGAGTCGTTTCACAATCGGTGAAGCAGGTGTCTATCTTCCTCTCCCCCTCTCTGTCTTCCCCTCCTCTCTCCATTTCTCTCTGTCCTATCCAACAACAACGATGACATCAATAACAACAGTAATAATAACTATAACAATAAAACAAGGGTAACAAAAGGAAATAAATATTTAAAACTTTTAAAAAAGGAAGTTTCATATTTTTGATCATTCTTTGACTGAGCAAACTATTGCCAGGCACTAAATTTTATTTTAATAACCTGTAAAATGTCTAGTTTATTAGATTGTTTTTTATATTTTTAATTTTTTATATTATCTTTATTTATTTATTGGATAAAGACAGCCAGAAATTGAGAGGGGAGGGGAAGTTAGAGAGGGAGAGAGACAGAGAGACACCTGCAGCCCTGCTTCACCACTCATGAAGCTTCCCCCCTGCAGGTGGGGACCAGGGCTCGAACCGGGGTCCTTTCGCACTGTAACATGTGTGCTCAACCAGGTGCACCACCACCTGACCCCCAGTTTATTTGATTCTAATGAAAGGAAATAATACTGTCAAAGTGTTGTCATTATTTCTTTTACATATTTTAGTTATTTATTACTGAAAGTGACAGGAGGAGAAAAAGTACCAGACCACCATTCTAGTACTTGTATTGCTGGGGACTGAATTTAGGGCCTTATGCTTGGAAGCCCAAGGCTTTAGTCACTGTGCCAGTTCTGGGATCACATTGCTGCAATTTTAAACAAGATCTGCAGGGAAGGTTTGTCTCAAGGGAAAGGAAAATCCACTTGAACGGTAAGAGCATTAGATCAGAAGACGCATCAAAGATCGCAGTTAGAAGCATTGAGGACACATTACAGATCTTTCAAGGGGACAGACAGATATGTGTCTGAAGAGAGGGTGAGAGGGGCAGGTAGTTCCAGGAAGAGACTCGCAGCAGGCTGGGTAAGAGGGGAAGTCTCATAGGGCTTTAGGTCATTGTACGGAATTTGACTTTTACTCTCGTTCGGATTAGATTTTTAGTAAAATATTTATAGTAAGATGCAGAGGTGCTTTTGTAATTTCAGAACTTGACCCTGACACTGAACCTCTTAAACTCTGAAGTTGCTTCCTGAACCTGTCTTATTAGGAACATTCGGTGTCATACACATGTGTTCGATTGGAATTTGTTTTGGATTTACAAAGTCCAAGTTTTTTTTTTTTTCTTAAATGTGTTAAATGCTCTAGGAAAGGAAAAATTTCCACACCAAAAGACTGCTAAGGTAGCATGTGTCTTGTTTCATGATGTAATTGTCTTCTAGCTAATTGATTGTAAGCGCTTGTGCTTCCCACATCACTTTTTCCAAAAGCTTTCTGCTTTTATTTCAGGTATCAAGATCTGCTCACACAAAATTCAAAAGTATTTTTTCACATTTACTTATTACTAATGAGCGTGTGAGAGAGGGGGTGAGCTGAGTCTAACGGGGGTGACAGAAGGTCAGGAGGCAAGACTTACTGTCAGCACTGATTTTGTCTCCTCTCTGCAGACTTGTGGCTTCATATAGTAGCCAGAAGGTGAGTCTGCTTTGAGTCCAGCTGTTGACAATCACCAGATTTACTGGAGGTGAGCAATTATTTTAGCACCATTAGAACTGGCAGGAGGGACTGTACTCCTACAAGCATTCTGAATATTAGGCCTTGCCCTATATATTAGCACTTGCAGACAACATGCGGTGTAATCCGGAATAATCCTAGGTGACTGGAGAGATTCCTGGAGCTAGCAAGTTTCAAATATGTATGTAGATAGACTTCCTTTAAAGTAACCTAATTATATATGGTCTGGGAAAACACTATCTTTTGAGACTCAAGTTCCTCTTTTTATCTTTTCCTCTCCTGTTGTCTTTTGTTTCAAAGACAATTATGCACTTTGTAAATGCTTGAAAGTTTTCTTACATGTTTAGAGTCTGGACTTCAACTGATAATGAGCCTAGTTTTAAGAAAAAAAAAACTAGGTGTACAGTTTTGCGACAAGGCAATTATTTACTCCAAATCCTTCACTGGGGACAGTGGACTTCAGGGAGCTGGTTGCCCTTTGAATATTCTCTTCAGGAGCAGGACCCTGAATTCAGGCCAGCTGTGAGACGGCCTGGCCTAGTGTTTGTCTTCTGTTCCCGTCACAATGGACTTTCCAAGGGTCAGATGTTTGCCACATGTCATCAGTTAAACTTTGCGATATCTCTGGTATCTTCCTTCTTTCTACTTTCCACACTGTCGCTACTGATCTGGATTGGAACTATATTCCCTTTATGCAGACAATAAAAATGACGTTTTAGGGGCTGGGTGGTGGCATACCCAGTTAAGTGTACATATCACCACACATAAGGACCTGGGTTAGAGCCACGGTTACCCACCAGAATGGGTTCTCTGTTCTGTCAAAAAAAAAAATAGAAAAAAAAAAAGGTCGCTGGGAGCAGCAGACTCATAGTACAGGCAGTGAGTCCAAGGAATAACCCTGGTAGGGAAAAATAACTGTCTCTATTATTATCTCTCCCCTGTTTCTACCATTTTACTCATTAGTGCCAAATTGATCTTTCAAAAGTCAAATCTATCCTATTTCAATAATTTCTGATAGCTCCTAATTGCCTAGGGTTGAATGCAGGTCTCTTATGCAGGCAATGGGGTGGCGGTATACAGGAAGTGAGTCATCAAGAAATGCTGTGAGCATTCACATTAAAGACTTGGGTTCAAACCCCAGCCAGCTGAGTTAACCAGGGAAAGTCATTTCATGGAGGTGCTCAGCTGCAGAGCGCCAAAACTGCATGTCTAAGGTTTGAGCCCTGGCACCACTTGAGAGCAACAAGGAGACTAGGAGTTACCTGTTGGACTTGAGTGGACTATGATGAGCAAAGGTGTCAAAGTAAGCCACTTTTGGGTACTCTGCCTCAAATGAATCTGGAGGTGGGATCTTTTTTTTTTTTTTTTTTTTTTTTTTTTGCAGTGTCACTTTAATGGATGAGGGGAAAGAGAAAAAAGAACAGGGCTGGGGAGATAGTGGAATGGTTATACACAAGACTTCCACGCCTGAAGCTGTGACATCCCGGGTCCAATCCAGCACCAACATAAGCTAGAACTGAGTAGTGCTCTGGCCTCACCCTCTCTGTATAAATACATAAATAAACAAGCAAACAAATAAAATTTATTTTGAAAAAAAGAGGAAGAAGAAGAGAAAATGAAACAGAAGAGAAGGAAGAGCAGCGGGCTTGTCCCCTCAGGCCGGTTTGGTGACCGAGCAGAGGGACGGTGCGTAGGCCGGTCAGCCAGACGCTACCGCAGTTGGCAAAAGAACATTGACGGGGGAGCAGGGCGTGTGTGTGTTAGAAGGGAAGGGCCCCAGAAGATACATCTGGGCAATTTCATGGGCTCAAACGTTTCTCACTGCTTTACAGAGAAGACACAGCTTTGTAAAACGCACGTGCAGAAAAGACTGTGTCTGTGACAGTGAAGACTTAATGCGCTGATTACCATGACCATAAGGTTATTTAAACCTCCCCCCTTATCTCCAGGAACATTTAAAAACCATCTTTAAAAGATATTTAATTGTTTTTTCTTTTTGTTGATAGAGACAGAGAGAAAGTGAGATAAAGGGGGAATTCATAGAGAGACATAGAGATAGGGAGAAAGAGAGAGAGAGAGAGAGAGAGAGAGAGAGAGAGAGAACTCCAGCACTGCTTCACTGCTTCACTTCCTGTGAAGTTTCCTTCCTTCAGGATGGGACTGGGGCTTGAACCTAGGTCCTGGTGCATGGTAAACAAAGTGTTTAGTGCCCCTGTGTGGGGTGTATTCCATTCCTCAGCCATCTCAACAGACTGGGAGAAGAAGAAGGACATAGAGAAGGAGAAGAGGAGGAGGAGGAGGGAGCAAGAATGAGTGAGTAACTATCGAATAGTCATAAGAAAAAAAAGGAGTAGATTTACTAGGAAAGGAGGAACAAGGCAGGAAATCAAAGAGAAAGTGGGGAGTAAAAGCCAGGGAATAAATGACAGAGTGTAACTGAATCCATGAAAAAAAGTCACAAATACAGGGGAGTGACTGAGTGTGCCCTTAGTATCTTAGCTCAGAGGATAGCAGGTCTTTCCAGATCCCCTCCCCCCAAAAAATCCCACCCATTCCTCCATTTTTTTTTCTTTTTTATCAATTCAGTGATTTTTCTGCCTCAATCACTATGAGAGAAGTCTCATCCCTCTTAATAAATTAATTCCTTTGGATTTAGTTTCTGGTAGCATTATGCTGTTTTTATTTCCTACCATTTAGTACAGTTGCAATTTTTTAGTTATTCACAGAATTTCTAATGATGTTTTCCCACTCTAAGCATTAAGAGTGTATAGATCAACTTATATCCAATTTCTCATCATCTTCCTGCAGAGCAGACAAAATAGCAGGCAATCACTGAGAAGTTCATATATGAGGACTGCTCTTTTTTCCATAGAGATACTAATTTTGAGTAATCTCTTGGAAGGAATCAAGGATGGTCGGTGGGAGTTCTTAGTCGCAAGCAACACTGGGACCTCATTCTGGTTATTCCCAGTGGGTCTATTTGAAGGAAAGGGGTAGATGGCAGCGGGCTGTCGTCAGCAAGTCAGCTAAACGCTGGGGCGTGAGACTTGCAAGCAGTAGAAGGAAAGAAAATTCGAGATGTCTGAAGCCAGACAAGATGACACAAGTCTCTGGAGGGCAAGCAAAGCCGGTCTAGATAGCCCACTGTTCCCACCAGTGCTCACTCTCCTGTCCCTGCACAGCTGCTGCCCCTTGTTCCTGTGCTGAAGTGGATCTGGTCTCCAGTGTGCCCATCTTCCCTGTGTCATGAGCTACAGAGGGGTGTCCTGCTGAGAGAACTCTTAGACACCTAGAGAGAAGGGAGGGAGCGCACCTGCTCTACTCATTTTACCTAACTCAGGTCACCTGTGGGCCATGGCTAGAAGGAGGGCCTTTAGTGGCAAGAGAGCACAGCAAGCAGTACTGCCCACCCCACAGGATTTCCATCGAAGAGAAATAATTCTATGGAAAAATCAAAGTGATGGATGCCTAGCATTAAAAAAAAAGCCTCTTAACACCAAGTTTAAGCAAGAAAAAAGTCATTCTCATTCCAACTCTATTTACCTTAAAAAGAAAAAAACAAAAACTGATGTCGTAACATGATAGAGAAGTTAAGAGGAGAACATTCACAGTCCTTTCCAGAAGTATGAGAGAAAAAGTATGAGAGGTAGAGATGGAAAAGCCCCACAGACTGAAATATGTAGCATGGTCTGGTTGCTTCCCATCTTTCTTCATCAAAAGACTCATTTGGGAATTAGCGTTCCAGAGAGTTTCTCTATCAGTTTACTGACTATAATCATCTGTTGCTCACGGAACATTATCTTTTCCAGAGGAAACTAGGTCAAAAGTCAAAAGTGAAAAGTCAAAGCAATAAACAAAGCCCTGACTTCCCTCACTTAATTCCTCCTAATGCATTCAGATTCTTGCAAATTGCTACAAAGCAATAACTAAATGTTGCTTCCATATGCTCAATATATTGCCTACGAGGAACAGATTACTTACTGTCAGATGTTGTTTTATAGAAATGTCCTTAATTTCCGGATCCTTTTACTTAACTGCCCCCACATCCATATTCTGTGGGCTGCTCATTTTTTTCTTTTATTTTTCCTTTAGTTCTTTATCTCTTTTAATCTATCATGCCCTTTCTATTAATTAGTCTAGCTGTTTGAAAGTGAAAATCTGCTGAACAACTCATGCCAGATGGTAAAATGGAACTGTTCTTCCTAAATCTTCATGATTCCTTCCCGTGAGGGGAGCCAAATTAGGGTAACACTTAGTCACTGATGCTTGACTCACTCACCTCAGAAACTGAACTTAACTGAGAAATAAAATCAACCAGGATAACCCAGTTTGGTTATTGTTTTTAGGCATATGCTATAGCAATCACACCCCACAATCCCTCAGCATATGCCTTTGTTTTTTTTATTCAGAGTAGAACCTTGCCCTTGTCCAGTGTTATAAAAGACATGGAGATTAGTCATGCCATGTTCTACTCTTCCCTGTTCTTGCACAAGTTTTCATTGTGAACTTGGATTTTTTTAATAAATAATATTATACCTTTATACCTTCCTTTTTTCCATTCCTCTGTTTAATGTATTTATTTTTGAAGCTTTGTTTATTGGTTTGTTTATTTTTTAATGAGTCAGACCATCACTCTGATTTATGTAGTGTTTTTGAATGAACTAGGGGCCTCAGGCATGCAAATCCTGCTTTCTACCCTGAACCTTCCCCTGTGCTGTTGTTTTACCTTTAATTCTTCAGAATTAAAGTCAAATTAAAGTCAAATGATTAAAGTCCAGTGGAAACTGAGGAGAAAAAAAGAATTTCCCACTAAGTTAAAAGAAGAAATCCAGAAATCAATTTCAACAAAAACAAAAAAATATCTAGGAATAGGGGCCGGGTGGTGGTGCACCCGGTTGAGCACACACACTAAAGTGTGTAAAGACCCAGGTTCAAGCCCCTGGTTCCCACCTGCAGGGGAAAGATTCTAGAGTGGTGATACAGTGATGCTGGGAGACAATCTCTCTGTCTCTTTCCTTTTCTATCATCCCCTTCCCTCTCAATTTCTGGCTGTCTCTATCAAATAAATAAAGATAATAAAAAAACTAAAAAAATATATCTAGGAATAAACCTAACCAAAGAAATGAAAGACTTGTATCCTGAAAATTATGAGTCACTACTTGAGGAAATAGAAAAAGAGACAAAGAAGTGGAGATATATTCCATGTTCATGGGTTGGAAGAATTAACATCATTAAAATGAATATACTACTCAGAGATAAGGTCTATGCTTCTGGTCTAAGTTTTGTGTAGGGTCCATTTTGGGGGCATCGTATGAAGAGAGTTGAACATGAGGCTATCTGGCTGAGGTTAAAGAGCTTTAACACAAGGGTTAAAGAACTGAACACCATCCCACAAGTTGTGAGGGATGTTTTTTCTCCTGTATTCTCTCTCACACATTTGAAAATAGACACCAGGTGCTACAGTTTCCATCGGTTGCACAATTAGCAGCAAACCATGCATAGAGTACAATTACTTGGCCCCTCAGTGACTTGGCTGTCCAGATTGAAGAGGCCAAGAGCAAGCTGGCACTTCTCCTACCACGCAAATCACAGCTGGCGACCCTATTCACAGGGCTCCGTCCCAGCCCCATCAGTGTGTACCCACCCTCTCTGGCCTCACAGAAACTTGAAGGAAACAGAGGGGAACATTTCAGATTGTTTTTAGACACAATTTCCATACTGTTTATCTACAAAGGGAAGTGATAAACAAAAAGCCTTAGATTTTATTTGACTTGCAAGGGACTTTTAGACAGTAAATAAATAAATAATAAAAATTTTAAAAATTTAGTAATACAGTGCTGCGAAGGGATTCATTTATTCCTTAATTTCAAAGTTAAACTGCTTATGTTGGAAGAATGAATCAGATCCTTGGTTTCAGAGTGGCTATGGTCAATGGTCTTTGTGATTTCTCTCTTTTTAAAATTAATTTTAAAAGTTTTTATTAAATATTCTTATACTTTATATGGCAGAAGAAATTGAGAGGGGAAGGGAAAGAGAGAGAGACCTACAGCCTTGTTTCACCACCCATGAAGCCCCTCCGTCTGCAGGTGGGCGCAGGGGGCTTGAACCCAGGTCCTTGCATACTGTAATGTGTGTGCTCAACCAAGGGCACCCTCACCAGGCCCCAGTCTATACAATTTCTTAAAGCATGCCATTAACTTGCTTAAGATCACCTTGACTTCCTTTGTACCTAGAAAAATTCAAACTCCTTATGTATCTTGTTCATTATGTACGTGATTCCCTCTTTCCCAGCACATGCCACCCTAGATCTGATAATGTAGTCCCCAACCCAAATGTAACTTGTTCAGAAAGATTTTTTAAAACTGACTATATTATTTAAACAGAATCTCTAGCCCTAGTCATCCCTGTGTAGTATACCATAGTATAGGCTGCATGTGGACAAGGGTTTTGAAAATATATTCATAGTGGTAGCACTGCCTTTGAAATATACTGCCTGAGACTATGTTAGGAACGTTCACAGGGGTCAGGCAGTGGTGTAACTGGTTGAGCACACTTACTACAATGTGCAAGGAACCTGGTTTGAGTCCCCAGCCCCCACCTGTTGGGGGAAAGCTTTGTGAGTGGTGAAGCAGCATTGCAGGTCTCTCTCTCTTTCTCTCTCTCTGTCTCTCACCGCCTTTCCTCTCACTTTCTGGATGTCTCTATCCACTAAATAAAGATAATTTTAAAAGGCTTTCTTGAAAAAAGAAGCACCCAATTATACAGCTTATTAAAAGGGAGAGAGAGAGATAGAGAGAGAGACTGACTCATATAGCAACTCAAGCACTTTAGCTGACAATTTTAAAGAAATAAATTCAGTGCCACCTTGGGTGGTAGGTACATCATTATTTGGTTCCAGAAGGCAAAAGCAAGTACAGAACTCCTGGCACGTCAGCCGCACTGGAGATGGGACAGAAGCTATTGCCCTCCAGGATCACCACCTGCCACCCTCATGCCCCCCCCCCCCCACTTTCCCCCAAATACAAGAGGCTCTGGTTCCGGCCTTCTGGAGGCAGCCCTGGCACACTCAAGGCAAGGCTCTCTGCCAGCGCTTCTGTGGCCAGGAAGCTCCCTACCCCTTACTAGCCCTGCTCCTGCCCCTGCTCCTGCCCTGTGAGCATCCCACATCTGCCCCCCCCCCCAGTACAGCTGCCCCCTCTCCTCAACCCCTACACCACACTACCCTCCTCGTCTAGCATCCTTGCCACAAGTGTCAAGCAAGCATTGAGTGATGAAGTCATTTTTTTTTCATTTGGAAGTGTGTGAAACACCAATTGTGATGCACTTCATGGCCAACAATGACTGAGTTATGACTATACAATATATGTAACAGCTGTGACAATGTAAGTCTTTTTTCATCCCTCCTCCCCTTTCTTCTTTCCTTTCTTCTCATCTCTGTAGTGTCTACATACACATATACACATACATTTATTTTAGCTGCTAAAATAAATCTGTAGTTCAGTATGGGCCCTGTTTCAATTCTGATGCACTCTAATATGTAAACAAACTAACTCACACAAAATTTAAAGTTGCATTCAAGTAAGCCAACAGAAAAGTGGAAAATTCAGACAAACATCAAAAATAGCATCCTGGGAATTAGTCTCCTGGCTTTTTCTTTCTTTCTTCCTTCCTTTCTTTCTCTCTTTTTTTTTACGCACATCATTCTAAAGTTCAATGGCATTGTAAAAAAGAAACTAAACGATTACTAACCATGTAATCCTTATCTCTGTGCATCTTGGAATCACTTTACGATATGAGATACAACAATGGAAGTAATAAAAGTAGCAGATTTGATAAACCCATTTTGATTCACGGTGTAGGAATCCTGGTTCGAGACCCCGGCTCCCCACCTGCAGGGGAGTCGCTTCACAGGTGGTGAAGCAGGTCTGCAGGTGTCTGTCTTTCTCTCCCTGTCTCTGTCTCCCCTCCTCTCTCCATGTCTCTCTGCCCTATCCAACAATAGCAATAACAACAACACCAAGGGCAAGAACAAGGGCAACAAAACGGGAAAAAGTGGCCTCCAGGAGCAGTGGATTCGTAGTGCAGGCACCGAGCCCCAGTGATATAACCCTGGAGGCAAAAAAAAAAAAGTAGCAAATTGGATGAATTCATTTTGATTCAATATCTTCCCTCCTGCACTGGGAGTCTTCAATGATCAAATCTCTGGCTTGATGTGAGTAACACTATTACTACGAGAACATACTGAAGCTAAGGCCTAAGCTCTACCAAGTGCACTCTCTCTCAGTCCCTTCAGAAAGCACCTGCCTTAACCTCAGCTCAATCACACGTTGAGACTTGCCCTATAGCAAGCGACAAAGGTCTGCCCACGGACTACTGCAGGAAGCCTCTACCAAACCATGCATCTGCTGCCCTTGGGTGCTTGTCCGAGGATGCTGGCCTCTGTGCCTGCCAGAGGAGCTTCACGTGCTGTGACACTAGTCAATGGAGAAGTCACTCACCCAGCAGGAGAGGGGCTCTGGGGATGCCAATTGGACTGCAGGTGCCTGCCATCAGAACCTGAGGACGAAAGGACTTGTCTCCTTCCTGCAGTCTCTTTTCTGTCTTCTTCTGGTAATCTTTAACACTGTGTCTGCTGGTTCAGAAAAAAAAAATAAACAATTATGTCAGTGACAGCTCTAGAGAAGGTAAAGAAAAGATGTGAACTGAGCTCTACTAGAATAATTGTCCCAAAATGGACTGTATAGTGGTTCTGGACAGGCAAACAAGGCTCTGTTCAGGCAATTACTCATGATATTATAAAATGTTTTTCCTCTTTAATCTAAAAAAGGAACTATTTACTGTATTGCACCAGAGTAAAAGACTCCGGGATGGGGGAAAGGAGGGGTCAGGTCCTGGAACATGATGACAGATAAGGACCTAGTGGGGGTAGAATTGGTATGTGTAAAACTAGGAATGTGATGCATGTACAAACTATTGTATTTTACTGCTGACTGTAAACCCTCCAATAAATAAATTTTAAAAATATTTACTTATTATTATAACAGAGAGAGATAGGAGAGCTAGTGCAACTCCTCTCCAGTAGATGTGATGCTGGAGACTGAACCCAAGGACGGACACACACACACACACCTCTTCTTTTTCTAACCACTAAGCCACCTTTGCTGCCTACCTCTTTCATAAGGACTTGCCATTAGATAAACTGTCCACTCTAAAGCTATGGTAATTCCATCTCAAGATCCTTAATTTAATAATATCGGCCAAGATTGCCTTCCCTAGAATAAGGTCCCAATCCTGCTTTCTGGAAACTGGAATTAAGGGATCAATGTGTGAGGACCAATGCTCAGTTCACTGCTCACTGTATATTGCCGGTGTCACTTGAAGGATGTGCACTGCTGGAGGCGGAGTGCTCCCTGTTCTGATTCATGACCCCTCCCCGGGGAATAATCAGAAAGCTACATAAGGTGAGCCCAGGTTTTCATGCCAAACCACTCCCCATCTCATGAGGGAGTTGAAAAGCTTTCCTCCTCTCTGTACAAATTTACAAAGGGAGAAAATGGATCCAGGTGCTAACTTCTACTCTGAGCATCCCAAAGGAAGGTACTAGCATGAAGAGTAGGCAGTCCAGGCTAGCTTATGGTGTGTGAAAAACTGAGCCCAAGCTGATACACAGATGTAATCATTCATTCACTGAATCATTTAGTCAGCCGTGTGGGCCAGGCACCACCCATGTTGTTTGAGGACAATGGTGAACAAGGAGAAAGTCCCTGTCCCGAACAGGATATACAGTGTTGTCGATGGAACAGAAGACGGTGTTATAATTGCACAATCAATAGTTGTCGTAACCAATGCTTAGTTGTTATACTCAGTCCTTGTTTAAGTGTTGCAATATGGGAGCCTAGGCTGGGGAGTGTGTAACCTAGTTGTGAGAGACTAGGGCAAGAAGTGGCATTAAGACTTAGAACCAAAAAGAAAGTGTACCAGCAAAGGCAAACAAGGAGGGTTGAGGGCAGTGCGGGGGGGGCGGGGGAGAGAGAGGAATCGGTGGAACAATTATAGCAGCTGATGAGCTAAACATAAATTAGAACAAAAAGGCCTTGTCAACGTGCTGAAGTGTTTGGACTTGTTCTCCTAAGCACCAGGAAGACGCTGAAAGGCTGATGACATAATCAGGGCTAGGTGTTGAAATGAGACTTGATTAGGATAAAGAGTATCAGCGGCGCAGGGGCCAATTAAAAACACCGTAAGACAAAATATGTTTTATTTGGCCAGGGCCTTGGCCATGTGTGATCTCACTGCTCCCAAGTCACATTTTCATTCAGATAGATAGATGGGGAGGAAGGGAGCAACAGCTCTGGAGATCTCCCCAGCACCACTGTGTCTCCCATGTGCCTGGGTCATACACATGCCATGGCATGCAGCCCCTCCAGGGAGCTCTCTCTCCAGTCTGATGGGTATATATATATATATATATTTTTTTTTTTTTGGCATGTTAGATGCTAGTATCAATTAAATCCTTTGTGGTCCAAATGTGTTGTCCCCATCTCTAAATCTCCAGTCTTTGAACTGAAGACTGGAAAATTTATAATTTTTTTTTAAATCTTCTCTGACACACATTTGGACTTCATGATGGATATCAAGACGAGAAATTATGGGAGGCCAGATGGTGGTGCACCTGATTGAGCACACATGTTACAATATGCAAGGACCCAGGTTCAAGTCCCCAGTCCCCACCTGCAGGGGGAAAGCTTCATGAGTGGTGAAACAGTGCTACAGGTGTCTCTCTGCCTCTCTTCCTTTCTATCCCTCCTTCCCTCTTGATTTCTGGCTGACTTTATCCAATAAATAAAGATAATAAAAAAATGTAAAAAGAACAGAAATTATCAGCCTTTGTCAGTAAAAACTTACTTTAGACATAACTTTATCTAGAGAAATAACATCAGCATGATTTGGTCACCTTTCATCTAGAATTATTTCTTTATTATTTCTTTATTAACTAATTATTTAATAATGGTTGACAAGATGACAAGATTATTGGAGTATAGTTCCACACCTCACCCAACACCAAAGTACTGTGCCTGACCACCCCCACCTCGTATCCTGCTGCCCAAGGGCATTCACCATGACACTCTCAAAATCTTAGAGACAGTTAGGCTACTTTTTTGTTTTGCAAGTTTATGTGTTTCAGTTCTCAGTATTGCACATGTAACCAAAACCAACTGCCAGCTATCTTTCAGAGAAATTTGGGTCTTTTGATAACAGACATAAACTATACCAGTAAGTCTTTGAACACACACACACACACACACACACACACACACAAAGACCCAGAGGGGGAGAAATGTTAGGGGAAAAAAGACCAAAAGGCTTTGAACTCTAATTCCATCATGAACCGGAGAGAGAAGAGGAAAAAAAGAAGGACATTCGTATGTAGTAAAATTGGTGTTGGGGTGAAAGGGGGGAGAAGGCAGGACAATAGAAAAAATGGACAATAGGAAAAATGTCAGGCAGCAGCGCAGCGGGTTAAGCGCAGGTGGCGTGAAGCACAAGGACCGGTCGGTGTAAGGATCCCAGTTCGAGCCCCCGGCTCCCCACCTGCAGGGGGGTCACTTCACAGGCGGTGAAGCAGGTCTGCAGGTGTCTGTCTTTCTCTCCCCCTCTCTGTCTCCCCTCCTCTCTCCATTTCTCTCTGTCCTATCCAACAACGATGACAACAACAACAACAATAATAACTACAGCAACAAAAAACAACAAGGGCAACAAAAAGTAAATAAATTAATTAATTTAAAAAAAAGCACAATGGGGCAACACAAAGCCAAGGGGACTGTCTTTCTTTTTGGAGCACTCTTAGACTCACATAGAGCAACATTCCATTTAAATTCCACCCCCAGAAATTACAAGTCACTGAAATTATCTGTGGGGGATATGCCATTTATCTAGGCCAAATGAATGTTCAAGAAACAAAACAAAGACAAGAACTGGCTGCTGGAGACACCTGAGAATGCAAAAGAATCAGTGAATAAAATAGAGTACTTGGTGTCCAGTACCACTGCCTTACATAACTTCAAATTCAAATGGGACTTTCCTAGGGCTTACTTGCTTATCAAAGAACCAGGGAGTTACAAAGGGGAGAATGCCTGCAAGGGGGAAGCTTCAAAGTGATAAAGCACTGGGGCTACAGGTGTCTTTCTTCTCTGGCCCTCTCTACCCACCCCTTCCTTCTAAATTTCTCTGTCTATATCCAATAAATAAGTACATAAATAAATGTCGTGCTATCTCCTTAACTATCACGCTTTCACAGCAGACTTGAGTTACACATAGCCAACTGCTTCTACACCAGTTTGAAGCAGACAGGACTTATACACCCCCATGAGGAAATACTCACTTTCACCGGTGGCTTACTAGTTGAGCACACACATGTGCAAGGACCGGGGTTTGAGCCCTGGGTCACCACATGGGAGCACCTGCAGGGAAGAAGCTACGTGAGTGTTGGGGCAGTGCTGCCGACTCTCTCTCCCTCTCCCTCTCTCTCTCCCAGCCCTATCCTTCTATATAGAGGGGGGGAAATGGCTGCTGGGACTGGTGGACACATACAGACCCTAAGTCCCCAATAATAACCCTTGGGGCAAAATAGTTATCACCTGTGATTGAAGAAATCACAGTAACTTGGGGCTGGGTGGTGGCGTACCTGGTTGAGCACACACACTACTACAGGACCCAAGGACCCAGGTTCAAGACTAAGTGTCTACCTGCAGGGGGAAAGCTTTGTGAGTGGGAAAGCAACATCTCTTTCCCTCTCTATCTTCCCTCTCCCTCTTGATTGCAGGCTGACTCTATCCAATAAATAAATAAAGATAATTTTAAAAAATTAAGTAACAATCTCTGTTACCTAGTAAATGCTCCTCTGTGACTTAGCCTCACCAAATGTCCACCATTTACCTTTTTCTGTGAGGTAGACTACAATGAAGAACAAGACTGTTCTAACAAAAGTGAATTCAAAACTCCTCTATTATTTACTTAATTTTTGCCCTAAAGACCTAAACACATTGACCTTAGTCAGTGACCCAGTTTTGTTGTTGTTGTTGTTGTTGCAAGTCTAGTATGTACTAGTCCTATCCCATGTGCTACAAGTTTAAGTGTGAATAAGGCAAAAGTCTGCTTGAACGTCTGTATCTTTATGTGTAGCAAGTAGCAGCAGCACAGAGAAAGCTGGTAAACACACTGTCTTGGAGAAGTCCTCTTCCACTACCTAATGGCTCCTGCCTTCAGCTGCTGTGGGTCCCAAATAGTTAAACAGTGAGCACTGCTGGTGCTGCACCCAGTGGGGTGAACACATTACTATGTACAAGGACCTGCCCCCATGGGTGTGGTTCAGAAGAAGGAAACAGCACAGCGGGTGCTTCTCCTTTTCTCTGTCCTCTCTTCCCTCTATCACAGAAAAGGGGAGGAAAGTTATTGGGAGTGGCAGAGTCCTTGTGCAGGTATTGAGCCCCAGTGATAACCATGGTGGGGAAAAAAAAGTTGTGACTGTGCCTGTTTCCTGCCTTTGGCGTCCTCTCTTGTAAAAGTGGAGAAACTGGCTGTCTGTCTTGAAGTGTCACTGCTTCTTGGTCACTTCTGCTGCTGCTGGTGTGTGTGTGTGTGTGTGTGTGTGTGTGTGTGTGTGTGTGTGTGTGTGTGTGTGTATGTGTGTGTGTTTCTGTAAAAGAAACACAATGAATCCTACACCCTCCTGTTTTTAGTGATGTTTGGAGACAAGGGTGATGCAGGGCTGAGCACAGGTTTTTTGTTTGTTTGTTTGTTTGTTTGTTGTCCTCCAGGGGCAATAGCTGGGGCTCAGCGCCTGCTCCATGAATCCACCGCTCCTGGAGGCCTTCCCCCCCTCCTTTTGTTGCCGTTGTTGTAGCCTTGTTGTGGTTGTTATTGTTGTTGTTGATGATGTTGTTTGTTGTTGGACAGACAGAGAGAAATGGAGAGAGGAGGGGAAGACAGAGAGGGGGAGAGAAAGACAGACACCTGCAGACCTGCTTCATCACCTGTGAAGCAACTCCCCCGCAGGTGGGGAGCTGAGGGCTTGAACCGGGATCCTTACGCCAGTCCTTGTGCTTTGTGCCACATGTGCTTAACCTTCTGTGTTACTGCCAGACCCCCCCTGAGCAGTTTTGAGGAGGCTCCTCTGAGCTCTGAGCACATTTGGCCCCTGACTTTCCTTTCTCATTCCCTCTGCAGGAGTAGCCTGCACCTCCTACCACTTTGCCTGTCCACTCCGAAATCCAGACCATACTACCCGCTCTGGGTGTCGCCAATCACCTTGATTGCCTTCTTTTCTCTGGGTGTTCGTGTTTCCAAGTTTCTCCCTGTTTGCTAAAGGAAGCATTGGTCTCTGGCTGGAGGAATTTCAGAACATTCAGAGACAACAGAACAGCTTCTGAGAGGCAAGGTACTTATTTCAATAAGTCATAAAGCTTGGTCGGAGGGAAAATTTGGATTCGCTCTTCCTGGGAAAGGAGCACATGATTATTTTAAAAGCCCCTGAGAGATAGTCAAGCCTTCTGAGAGTTGAACAGGGGTAGCAGGGATAGAGAACTTAAAGGAAATCCAGATTAGCGTGGGGAGTAACCCATCCTGCATTCAGGGTTACAGTGAACGCAGCACCTGGTTACTAAGGTTTGCTACACAGTCACTCGGAAGCCAGCCTTGGCTAATAAATGCAAAGTTATGAGTTGGTTTTTATGTTCCAAGATAGCAACAGGTGTTGTTAAAGTTTTCGGAGGCTCTTGCCGGGCGGATTGGCTTCACGGGCGGGTAACAGAGACGCGCAGACAACGGCTGGGCAGGGAAGCTGTATTTCTTTATTCAGGAACAACAATTCATAAACTAAGACAAACTAATCACCAAACAGAACTCGGCTGTCTCTTTGTGGCGGCGCCAGCACTCTCCCTTACTCTCGAACTCAGGAACTCTCCAACTCTGGAACTCTCGAACTCTGAAACTCTTCCACTGTGGAACTCTCTCTTACCCTGTAACTCTCAAACTCTCAAACTCAGGAACCCTCTGTCGGGGTTCCTCGGGGCAGGGCCAAGCGGGCCCGCGAAATTAACTGGACTGATCCAATTCTCTTGGCGGGGGAGGGCTAAAACAAACCAATGTAAAGCATATGACAAACAGGATCTCAAACTTAGAATACACGGTATCCCATCCATTCCTTACTGACAAGAGCTGGTGAACCCGACCTCCGAGGCAGCTGGGGAAGAGCAGCCTGCCCCAGCCTGTCAGCCCAGAGGCTTCTCATTCAGAAACCCTCTCTGTCCCTTGCCCAGTCTGACCTCCCGCAAGTTACATCACTGAGCTTCCAAACAGGTAGGTGGGAGAAACGATAGCAATCCAGTCAGAGGGCAGTGTAAAGATTCCTTTATCCTTTAGGCCAAGTGCAGCAGGGAACCTTTGCCGGGAAAAGTCAATATGCTTTTTTGTCAATTGGCTTGAAATGAAAGCGTGTCACAGTGGGTGGACGGTGTTGAGTTGTAACCTGCCTGGTCTTCTGCTTCTGTGAAGCAGCAGCCAGAACTGTGACTTATTAACTGCCGGTTCAATAAGCACCCGGTGACTGCACCCCTTCCTTGCAAATCACTCAAATGATACAGACCTCCCAGGCGGCTGTAGATGAGAAGAACCCCATCACCACAAGGGGATCAAATGGGAGTGATGGCAAAGGACCCAAGGGAGTCGTCCCATGCCTCCATGACATTCACCTTCATTCATCTACTCGCTCATGCACTGATGCACCAAGGCAGAGACTTATTTATTGAGTTTTGACTCTGGGCAGGGAACTGTGCTGAGCTTCTGCCCCTGGCTGGGTCATGTGAACTGAAGGCCCTGTTCCTGGCTGCCAGGTTATGTGGAGGGAAAGACAGACAATTTCATGATGTCACTGTTTATTTGTTTTTAATTTCTTCTTTATTGAGGGATTAATGGTTTATAGTTGACAGTTAAATACAATAGTTTGTACATTTCCCAGTTTTCTAAATAAAAATTCAGCCCCCAATGATGTCACTGTCTTGACAAGGAAGATAAAGGATGGAGCCTAGGATGGGAACACCTCACCCAAACATTGGGAGGAAGAGTCAACTGTGGCTTCCAGAGGAGGTGATGTCTAATCTGGAGCTGAAAGAGTTGCATGAGCCAATGTCTCAAGAACAAGAGAATAATGGTTCCCAGAGGAGTTTTCAGGAAGGAGAAGGATATACCCACAGCCTCCAATACCTTTTTCTAATTTTTTTTGGTAGATTGACAGCTGCAAGATAATTAATGCACTAAGGGCAAGATGCTATAACACACTACCCCAGGAACTGAAAATCATAAAACCTAACTAAGGAGATGGATTTAAAAACAGTTATAATACAAAGCATAATGTATGGAGTATTAAGCTGATTCAGTTCTCTAACTCAACCCTCTCCTCCTCCTCCACACACAAGTCTCACCCCCAAGAATCCAGTAAACCATTACAATTCATCTTTGCCCAGTAACCCTGTAATCCATGTTTTCCTCTTCCAATTTTCACAATACCATAACAAGGATGCAGTAATAGTTGGAGACAGGGCAACAACAGTGATCTCCACCAACCAGAGCTCATTGAAAAGACCCACTGGGGACCATCTGCATTCCCTGCCTGGTACTGTTACAGTAGACTAACATATAGGAAAATGACTGATTATTTTTGGTGGAAGTTGGTTCCTAGCTCATCTTACAGAGGCCAACATGCTGCCAGCTACAATTAGGTCAGCTAGATGTGAGACCACTCAAAACTACCCAGGAAGGACCTAAGCATAAAATGTAAGGTGGCAGAACTTATGGCCGGGCTTGTCCAGCCGAGAACAACCTGTTTGTCTCACACCTGTCGTACTCAGGTAGAATGGAAGCATAAGGACATGTCATCTGGCTTACTGATAGACCGCGAAGTCCCCTTGTCAATTACTGCAGGCAGAGCAAGGCGCAGAAGGGAGAGCTAGGTGGCCAAAGATGACCTCTGCTTCATTATAATGTCATTGTAATAAATTACCATTGTGATTTCTGTCTACCACCCCGCCCCTGTGGGTTTTTCTATATGCATTATGGGCACGTACATGAGCAGAATACTGTTGATTATATATCCCCCAACCTGCCAATCAATGTAATCTCAAAGTTCCTCCCAAACTGTTGCTTTAAAACATACTCAGCCCTGTACTTCCAGGCTCATCTCCTGTCTGACAAGTGAGCTCTCTCATTCTACGAGAGTAACTTTGCTTACTAACACTGCAATAAAATTCTGTGTCAATCCTCAACGCTTTGCTGATTGTCACAAGAACTGAAGTAGTTGAAGTCCCTGAGCCATTTTACCTGATAACACACCACCTAACACTGAAATATACATAATTCAGAAAACATGTTGACTCGTTAATGCTTTTCCTAGAATGTCAAGGTACCTGAAACTAAAAAGTGTAAATATTTGAAACATACAGACATCCCTAAAGAAGAAGAGTGAGCCATTAGTGATGGCTGAAGGACTGAAGGACGGCTAGATCAAGAGGTAAACTTGACCCAGGACAGTGGCTTCTAATGTCAAATCATACTTCCAGCCTGGGAGGCTGTGACTGTTCCTCCAAGACTGATCCCAATGCTTTCACGTCCTCTAGATACTATCTGGTCTTGACTGAGACTAGAGAGGAAAGCTCAAGGAACGTTGCTGTCTTTTCAGGTCGCTGGTAAAGGGAGCAGCTGACCTAGTTTTGTCTCTTCTAGATTGCTTCTTGGTATGACTCAACTGATCTGGAGATCAGAGCAAGAAGTTTGCCCTAAACTATGATATCTTGCTTCAATGGCCTGGGGGTTGGCAGCTTCCGTCTCTCCCTTGTCAGAATCTGGTCCTGTAAAGAAGTGCAGCCTCTGCTGGCCTGGCAGTTCACTGTGCCTGCTCCATCTCACTGTGTTTACCCCACTGACTTTTGACAGCTCACTCTGAATGAAACCACAGTCAAAGCTGGA
The DNA here is from genome assembly GCF_950295315.1 of Erinaceus europaeus. Lineage (NCBI taxonomy): Eukaryota > Metazoa > Chordata > Mammalia > Eulipotyphla > Erinaceidae > Erinaceus > Erinaceus europaeus. The sequence continues at coordinate 17,868,572 of NC_080183.1, forward strand.
ATCTGACAAGGCTCTGGAGGGTACTCTCTGGGATTCGAAGATTGGCTAGCAAGAAACAAAATGAATTCTTGAAGTGGACTAGAGCACTTGGGGGCAATGTTCTCGGCTGTGAGGTCCTCCCTCTGCTGGGTCAGTTCTTTTTGTTCTGTCCATCTTACATTCTTCCCAAGGAGAGGCTAACTGAGCCGTGAAGAGAGGCGAGAGTCTTAAGGAACACGAAGCCTGGCGTATATGTTCAAGATACCTGAGAGATTGTTTTAATGCTTGCTATATTTGCAAGTCACTATCATCTTGGTAGACCTGAATTCTCCTGTAAAGTGCTGTGAGAAGATGACCATTAGGCTTCAATAACTAGTGTTTGGAAATCGACATGACATCTTTGCTTACATGCAGAGAGTGTAACTCTTACCAGCTTTGCATTTCAGAGGAAATTCATCTTTCCTTCTCTGCCCAGCAGCAACCCACCCTGCCATTCCTGTGGTTTATCCTCCAGTATTTTTCCTCTAATACCAGCCCAGAAGTTAATCCAAGAACTAAATGAAAGCATATCTGGTGAGAACTCCAACTATTCTAGGCTGGTCATGTTGTATATAGAAGTTTCTACTCCTGCAAGGACAAGTTATAAGAAAACTTCCCCCCAAGATTATAGATTAGTTTTCCTATGCTAGAACTTCACTTTGAAACACAAATATCCAAACTGTAAATGATGATTCTCTTGTGGCCAGGTTATGAGAAGGGTAGTTAAGTTTGGCATGAGTACTCTCCTTGGGGTTGTTTTTTATCACTAGGGATGACTGAGTTGCTAAGCTCACCCCAGATTAGAAGTGTTTCCAAACCACATTAGTGTGTACATAGGTCAGAATTTTTCCCTCTGGGACAACTGACTTTTAACAGCAACCCTTAATCAGGCTCCTCTGGGGCACTGCTATGTCACAGCTTCATGAACATCATTATCAAGCTTGATTTGTGCCCTGTGGCTGCAACAGTGGACTTTTGACCTACTACATGCTGTAGTGTTCAGAACCAAGTCATACTTGTTGCATTTTTTTTTCCAGGTGAGACTTTTGGGAATATGGAGCAGATTGTTGCTTTTTTTCCCCAATAATTTTAAATAGCATATTACCTTGTCCATCTATTTTCTCAGTCCCGCAGAGCATATGCCCTCCTTGGGGGAAGTAAACACCAGATTCCCAAACTTTCACAGAAAACACTGGGAGTGTAGAGCTTGATGCTTCCAGATCTCAGAGATGTTCACATTCACATCCTGGGGAGGAGTCAACAGAGCAAACATGGCTTCCTCCTCTGCTGTTTCCTTTCAGCAAATTCTAACTTCTCAACAGCACTCCACCTTCTTGAGAGCCTAAACACAATTTCTACAAGGATTATAGCCAATGTAATGCAGGTCTCTCTAATTTCTTCTGCTCAAAACAGTTACCTCATAAGCTATTGGTGTGTTTCAAAGTTAAGCTTTACAAGGGAAGCAAGGAAGCTAGTGCTCAGAATAGCAGAGCAATAAGACTGAACTGGCATTCACACCGTCAAATCTCTTTCATAAAACATGACTGTGAAAGTGGTTAAAGCTGGAGACCAGAGCCAGAGTTTCCAGAGTTCTGAGGTCCTGGCTCCAGCCAAACCTCTGTGTGTACACTTATCTGGGGTACTATCCTACCTGGGGTTACATGTGGAGGAAGGAGTGGAGGATGATGGGGGTGTGTGGGATCTTGGGCCACTCTATCTTGAAACATTTTTTTTCCTCCAGGGTTATCACTGGGGCTCGGTGCCCGCACTACAAATCCACTACTCCTGGAGGCAATTTTTTCCCTTTTGTTGCCCTTGATGTTTATCTTTGTTTTTGTGATTATTGTTGTTATTGTTGTCACTGTTGTTGGATAGGACAGAGAGAAATGGAGAGAAGAGGGGAAGACAGAGAGAGAGGGAGAAGAAGACAGACACCTGTAGACCTACTTCATTGCCTGTGAAGCCACCACCACCACCACCACCACCACCACCACCACCACCACCCCGGCAGGTGGGGGAGCTGAGGGCTCGAACCTGGATCCTTACTCAGGTCCTTGTGCTTCACGCCATGTGTGCTTAGCTCACTGCACGACCACCCACACTCCCCATTCTGAAGTCTTTAGCTACATCTGACGACTTGGGAGGACCTTCTCTAGTTACCTCATGCTGGAATCCATGCAAAGGGAGTGTCCAAGTCAATAGTAGCAAGGCATATAAGACAGGAAGGAAACCACAATTGACTTGTTTTTCTCTTGCCACCAGGGTTATTGCTGGGGCTCATTGCCAACACTACAAATCCACCATTCTTGGCAGCCATTTTTTTTCCATTTTTGACAGGACTGAGAGAAACTGAGAGAGGCGACAGAGATACAGAGGGAGAAAGACATGCAAACCTGCTTCACCTATTGTGAAGCTCCCCCCTGAAGTTGCGGTGTGGAGGATTCAAACCTGAGTCCTTGCACAGGTTAATATGTGCACTCAACGCGGTGCACGGCACCCATCCTCCATCACCACTGATTTTGAGAACAATCCTCTTGCAGCCCTGGATGCACTGGATAAGGAACTGGATGCTGGCGCACCCTCTAGCCTGACTTCCGTCTTATCGCTCGTCTGAAATTGTTCTTCTGAGTCAGCAAGTGACCTCCATGGCCACAGATAAAGAATGTTTCCGCCTTTAATCCTTTCCTGACTTCTGTGACAATACCCTCTTCCACTATTTCTCCCTCCTAGCTTGCTAGTCATTGCTTATAGCTCTTTTTTTTTTTTGCTGTTTTCCCTCCATTTGCTAAACTTATATATTACTATTTCTCAGAATTCGACTTCAGATTTTCTTTACCTTTCTTTCTTCACACAACTTCTTGGTGACATCAACCATTTTACTACATTGACTATTAGCTCTATGCTAAATGCTTCCTCATCTATGATCTTTGCCCACAGGTCTCTGCGTCCCAAACATCTTCAGTCAACTACCCACTTGGCGGCATCACATGCCACTCGACTTGACATGTTGGTCTAAGGATCAGTACTCACACGGCAAAACTCTTCTCCTGAAGGTCCCTTCCCCATGTCAGTAAATAATATCGCAAGCTATTCAGTTGCTACAACGGACAACTAGGTATCATTTTCCTGGATCCCCTGGTCCTCCACCTCCAACTCACCAGACTCGGGAGTATTTGATAGCCAACAGGAACCGGAGTTCTGCTCCAGACGCTGCGTCTCCGCGACCATCACTCACTCCTGCCCCCACGACCACAGTAGGCTGTTGGCCCGTTGCCCTGGCTCCAGAGTCATCCGTCTTGCCCGTCTTCTTTACGACGACTAACACAGTCTTCTAAAACATGTCAATCAAATCACATTGCCTTCTAATTCAACTTCCCAGACACGTTCCCAACACGGCTCGAGTGGAACCCGGGCACCTGCAAGGCTCGAAACACCAGGTGCACCGTCTCTCTCCGCTCAGCCATTCAGTCTCTGTCACTACCTCGTGGTGTCACAGCCCGTCTGCTGCCTCCCCTGGTACTGGCTGTACAGGCTGCAGATGCCTCCCCCAAGTCAGTCACCCCCAGTCCCCTGGATCCTGCTTACTGTCACATATGACTATGACGACGGCACAACACTTGTCTCATATGACGACGACACAACACTTGCCTCATATGAGGACGACACAACACTTGCCTCATATGACGACGACACAACACTTGCCTCATATGACGATGACACACTTGTCTCATATGACGACGAGACAAAACTTGCCTCATATGACGACGACACAACACTTGCCGCTGTGAGGCCCATAAGGATTTCAGGGGCCGGGTGGAGGCGCACCTGGTTGAGCGCACACGTCACAGCGCACAACGACCTGGGTTCGAGTCCCCGACCCCACCAGCAGGGGGAAAGCTTCGTGAGTGGTGACGCAGGGCTGCAGGGGTCTCTGTCTCTCTCCCTCTCTGTCACTCCCTTCCCTCTCGATATCTGGCTGTGTCCACCCAATAAATAAATGAAGAAAATACAGAAATTAGCACAGGGAGTCGGGCCGTAGCGCAGCGGGTTAAGCGCAGGTGGCGCCAAGCGCAAGGACCTGTGTGAGGATCCTGGTTCGAGCCCCCGGCTCCCCGCCTGCAGGGGGTCGCTTCCCAGGCGGTGAAGCAGGTCTGCAGGTGTCTGTCTTTCTCCCCCCCTCTCTGTCTTCCCCTCCTCTCTCCATTTCTCTCTGTCATAGCCAACAGCGATGACATCGATAACAACCACTACAATAAAAAACAGGGGCAACCAAAGGAAATACATATAAAAATGTTTGAAAAATTAGCAGAAAGGATCTCAGCCGGGCTCTTGGGTCCCAGGTTCGGGCCCGCGCCGAGCAGGCCGCGCAGGGACAGGAGCAACCGCGCGGCGCGGCCAGGGAGACTCACGCGGGCACGGCCTCCTCATCACAGAGGCCCCGCAGGTGGCTCGAACCCGGGGCCCTGCGCACCGTAGCGTGCTCTCTGCCGGGTCCGCCCCTGCACACAGCCCCGCACGTCCACGCGGCCGGCCGCCCGCCCAGGCGCCGGGGGCCGGGCTCGCGGGGCGCGGAGGCGGGGAGCAGGGCGGAGTCTCCTCCTCCGACACGGGCACAGCTGCTGCCTCCGCGCGCAGGCTCCTCAGCCTTCTTCCTGCGCCGCTGCTCTCACACTGCAGGACTGACAGACCGGCCTGACGGACAAGGCCTGACGGGACTGACTGACGAGGCCTGACGGGACTGACTGACGAGGCCTAATGGGACTGACGGACGAGGCCTGACGGGACTGACAGATAAGGCCTGACGGGACTGACTGACGAGGCCTAATGGGACTGACGGACGAGGCCTAATGGGACTGACGGACGAGGCCTGACGGGACTGACGGACGAGGCCTGACGGGACTGACGGACGAGGCCTGACGGGACTGACGGACGAGGCCTGACGGGACTGACGGACGAGGCCTGACGGGACTGACGGACGAGGCCTGACGGGACTGACTGACGAGGCCTAATGGGACTGACGGACGAGGCCTGACGGGACTGACAGATGAGGCCTGACGGGACTGACTGACGAGGCCTAATGGGACTGACGGACGAGGCCTGACAGGACTGACTGACGAGGCCTAATGGGACTGACGGACAAGGCCTGACGGGACTGTCGGACAAGGCCTGACGGGACTGACGGATGAGGCCTGACGGGACTGACGGACGAGGCCTGACGGGACTGACGGACGAGGCCTGACGGGAATGACGGAAGAGCCCTGACAGGAATGACGGACGGGCCTGACAGGAATGACGGATGTGGCCTGACGGGACTGACAGACCAGGCCTGCCGGGGGCCTGACGACTGGGCCTGACGAGCGGACCGCGCCCTGCGAGGACACGAAGCTACAGGAGCCGCCCACCTGGGGACGCGCAGACGCCCCGGCCTGCTCCTCGGTCCTGCCGGCTCCGGCTACGTGGCCGCCTGCGAGGCTCCGGCTCAGAGGTGGGTGCCGCGGGCGCGGGCGCGGGCGCGGGTGTGCGGGGGTGGGGCGGGCGGGGCGCGTGTGGGGCGCGGTGCTGCGCAGGGAGGCCGCAGCCTCTGGTGTTCGCTCGGCCGAAGCCGCTTATATCCCCTTCAAGCCGGGGCGGCGTGCGCTGATTGGTTACAGGTTTGGGAGGCGCTGCACTTTGACTGGTTAGGAGGTAGTTACAAGGCGCGCCAATCAGGTGTGCTCGACCGTCGTGCGCGAACCCAGCGGTCCGTGGAAGACCGAGGCCGAGCCGGATTGGCCGCATTGCACGCCCAATCCGGGCCGCCAACAGACAAGTGGATGCGGCATGTAACGAGCAATCTGGTTGGCTGCGGTCTGCCGATGGTTGCCATTCCTAGTCCCCTAGCTTTGCTGAAATTGAGCCGCACGGCCGGACCCTGGACCTGCCTGTCCGTCTCGGGTGGGAGCGGGGGACCGTTCATGTCGGTAGCAGCATGCTGCCCTACGCGCTCCTGCCGGCTCACGGGCCCATCGGTCACTGGGGAGCAGACTGGCCGTCTGGGCGCCCGCTGCATGTAGCGCTGGGCTGAGGCTGTCCGTGCATTTCCAGCAGTGGTTTCTGCATTTCCAGTCGTGGCTTTTGCATTTCCAGCAGTAGCTTTTGCATTTCCAGCAGTGGTTTTTACATTTCCAGCAGTGGCTTTTGCATTTCCAGCAGTGGTTTTTACATTTCCAGCAGTGGCTTTTGCATTTCCAGCAGTAGCTTTTGCATTTCCAGCAGTGGCTTTTGCATTTCCAGCAGTGGTTTTTACATTTCCAGCAGTGGCTTTTGCATTTCCAGCAGTAGCTTTTGCATTTCCAGCAGTAGCTTTTGCATTTCCAGCAGTGGTTTTTGCATTTCCAGTCGTGGTTTTTGCATTTCCAGTCGTGGCTTTTGCATTTCCAGTCATGGCTTTTGCATTTCCAGCAGTAGCTTTTGCATTTCCAGTAGTGTCTTTTGCATTTCCAGCAGTGGATTTTGCATTTCCAGTAGTGGTTTTTGCATTTCCAGCAGTGGGTTTTACATTTCCAGCAGTGGCTTTTGCATTTCCAGCAGTAGTTTTTGCATTTCCAGTCGTGGTTTTTGCATTTCCAGCAGTGGCTTTTGCATTTCCAGCAGTGGTTTTCGCATTTCCAGCAGTGGCTTTTGCATTCCCAGCAGTGGCTTTTGCACTTCCAGCAGTGGCTTTTGCTCTGAGATGTTACGTCCTGTGTGATGGATCGTAGACTGGGGAGACCCGAGGCCAAGGAGGCCTTTGCCTTGTCAGCATATTAGACTTGGTGGTTTGCAGACCGCATTCAACCACACCGGAGGGCCTTGCATGGTTCCATAGATTCCTGACCGCGGGACTTTCAGTCAGCGGGGTCGGGCGGTAGCGCAGTGGGTTAAGCGCACGTGGCGCAAAGCGCAAGGACAAGCATGAGGATCCCTGTTTGAGCCCCCGGCTCCCCACCTGCAGGGGAGTCGCTTCACAGACGGTGAAGCATGTCTGCAGGTGTCTGTCTTTCTCTCCCCCTCTCTGTCTTCCCCTCCTCTCTCCATTTCTCTGTCCTAGCCAACAACGACATCAGTAACAACAACAGTAATAACTACAACAATAAAACAGGGGCAACAAAAGGGAATAAATAAAAATAAATTTTAAAAAAGCATATCATTTCCAAGCACATGTTGGGAATGTGTTGTAGAACAAAGATCTAGTTGTGGAATTCACAAACTGCGGAATTCTATTTAACGTGGAGAATGTGCTTATAGAAAAAAAAAAAAGCGAACAGATGGTTGTTTTCCAAGACACAATGCATAAAACATTTGGTTTTAAATTCAGTCTCAACAGTTGGTATTTTTCATCTGAGCTCTAGCTTACAACATTAATTCAAAGATCGTATGCTATTCTTATTCAGTGTATGTATTATTGACTAGAATATTTCCCCCTCTAGTTGTTCTTATTGGCTAAGGCAAAATTCTTCACAGGCTTTTCTGTGTTGTAAAAAAAAGTGCTACCCTTGTTAAATGAGCAACGACCTACTTAACTGAATGATTATCAAATGTCATTCTGACTTTTTTTTGGTCAGATTATTTTTGACTATTCTGTCATTTAATTGGAAACTACTACACATATATATTTATAAATATGTTTTCATAAAAGCACAAAAGAAATAATAAAAAGTTTCTTTGAACTTCAGACTTGAACAGAATTCAACTTGCTTCTTCCTCAAGTAAAGTTTTCCTTCTCTTAGCATAATAACATTAAGTTTAAATTGAGGCCTGGCACAAAGGAAAAACAAATAAAGAAAAAAAGGAAAATTTCCATCCATCTTCAGTAAACTAACACCAGTATAAGGAGAGTCCAGTGAGAATAGCCCTTTAAGTAAACCTACAAAAATTGCTTGTCTCTGGAAAGTTCTTTTAAAAATCTGGGGACAGATTGACCACGGGAATGGGATGGACACGGAACAAGTCATTCTGAAGAAGTCCAGCAGACCTGGCCAAATATGCCTGAAATCAAATAGCGACGAAGATATTCAATTCCAAACAGCTACAGGTAGAAATCTGCCCTAACGCTAGGCACCAGTGTTTGTTCCGGTCTGGGATGTGTTCACACTTTATTCCGCAGCTTCTTGCTTTCTCGTCGCTTCTCCCTCTTCTGTTCCTTGCAGTCAGAAAAGATTCATAATAGAATGTTGACTTGCTGATCTCATCCCAAGGCCCTGTCTATTTAGACACAATAATTTGAAGAGGAAATAAAAGTAGTCATACTGGGAAAGGAAAACTAATAATAATAATAATAATAATAATAATAATAATAATAATAATAAAAAGGTTTCAGTCACTTAAAAGGAATAAACTGAATTCGATCTCTGTTTCCTCCCCAAGTTGCCTTATGCATTTAAGCCAGCTCTGGGTAATAACACAAACTCAGCAAATCAGGATTCTTCTGTTGCTGAGACTCTGGCATGTAGCTGACAAGCCCTCTCTGGACCCCTCCCTAGTGGATGATTTACAGTCATTTCTGAGGTAGAGCTAGCCAGCATCATGAACTGGTGATGGCACCAGGAAGTGACAAATAGCCTTTTGAACTTCAACTGTCAGGTTGATTAAGGAAGAGGGACACAATCCAAAAAGTCTCCAAGTGGAATCTAGCTAAATGTTCTATCCAGCATTCCCAATATGCATCAAAAAGGGCTAGACACTCATTAACAAAAGATATCTAAGTATCTGCTTATCCTTTCATGAAACTGCAGTTATTTCTCCATTTCAGGAAGAGCAATAAACCAATAATTTGGGTGGTCACTCCTGATGAATATATTTTAAATACAATTTAGTTTTTATATGTGTCTCCTGGTGATTAAAAAGAAGAAAGGGTGGGAGTCAGGCTGGCAAAGCGCAGGGACCGGCATAAGGATCCTGGTTCGAGCCCCAGGCTCCCCACCCGCAGGGGAGTCGCTTCCCAGGCGGTGAAGCAGGTCTGCAGGTGTCTGTCTTTCTCTCCCCCTCTCTGTCTTTCTCTCCTCTCTCCATTTCTCTCTGTCCTGTCCAATGATGACAACAATAATAAGTACAACAATAAAAAGGGCAACAAAAGGGGATAAATAAATAAATATTTTAAAAAGGTGAAAGGGAGTTGACTATACTCTACTTAATGCCCACCCTGTGTCAGTCATGTGATGCACATAGCCTGTCACATTACCACAGTAGCCCCATGTACTTTTGCAAAGAGAAACACAGGTCTTCAGCCGTATCTCATTTGAGAGTCATACACAGAAGGCCTTTCTAGCAACATCAAAGAAAATGAACCTTGGTGGAATAAAAATAAGCCTTAGAGAACAAACTTTGGAACTTGCTCTGGACTTTGACCCTCCCGGTGTAATTTGCCCTTACCATTCAAATTTGGGTGACAGATAGGTTTAGTCTACTTGCATGTATCAGAAACTATTCACTCTGGGGACATTGGGATCTATAATGATAGCCAAAGTGGGATCCTTCTTTTCAAGTGGTTTGCTCTGTATCTATTACTTCTGATTTGTGGGGAGAAGGGGCAGTGTAGAAAATTCCTTGGATGAGAAGTAATGGGCTTTTTTGACCTGCTATGGCTAATGATACAAAAAGGTTTACCCCACTTTCAGATAGGTAACTTTTAACCATTGCAGGAAGCTTTTCCAACAAACTTTCCTAATCAAACAAATTCAAAATCTTCAATAACAATTCTGATGGTGAAGACACTGGCACCTCCCTGATTTCACATGGCGTGTCAGAACCAGGCCCCTCTTTACTGGACCCTATGTGGTTTCTCCTGTACTGCTTGACTCACTGTGCCAAAGCCTTTCTCGACTCATTTTGAGCCATTATTAATTAGTTGTCTGATTCAATGTATGCGTTGACTGTTAACTTAATTGGTCGCTCAGTTGTTTCAGTACTTGCCAATTTCAGGGCAAATGGCCAGCCTTCTAATTTGTTCTAGAAGCAACCTCATAGATATGTCTCTTTATGGCATCTTCACATGCTGACGATATGAAAATATGCATACTTTTTGTCAAAGGGCAGCATAAGTTTACAGTCCATCTGTTTGGGTGATTGTTGTTGACTATAAATGGTGACAGCATCAATGCTTCACAGCATGTATATGAAAATCCATAGGTCAAAGGCAACCCCATCAGGAGTCTACTGGTGAAAGTGGGCATGATAGGAGTATTGCAACAAAGTCCAGGACAAAAAAAGGAGGAGGGCAGAAGGGGGCTGAAAAAGAGGGATGTGGGCCAGTACTCTTTGGGGGGAAGAGAAGTTGTTGGAGAATGTGGTATTCTTACCCCTGTCATGGGTGATGTGAAATTGCACGTATGTGACAACAATCTCATAAATTAATATTTCCCCCCAAGAAAGTGACTGATTGAAAAGAAAAAAAGAAATGTGAGCTATGGTTATTCTTGTTACTTATTTATCTTTGTGGTAAAAATTCTTTAAGCAAATCTGAGATACTGCCCAGTGGGTAGAACCATTGTAGCGTCCTTGGTGAACTCCCTGACACATCAGTTGCTTGTCCATAGAGAGCCAAAGTAAACTAGTTTCAAAAGATTTGCATTTTTATTGGATAGGACATAGAGAAATTGAGTGGGAAGAGATGAGGAGAGAAGGACACCTGCAGACCTGCTTCACCTCTTGTGAAGCCCTCCCACCCTGCACATGTGGGGCACTGGGGGCTTGAACCAGGATCCTTGTGCAGGGCCTTGCACTTTACGCTATGTGTGATTAAGTGGGTGTGCCACTGCCTGGCCCCCTTCTATGAACTTCTCACTACCAAATTTCCCTTAAGCAAGTAAAACTAACTGGAACAATAAGACTCCAGTAAATTCTCTAGAGGACTGCACAGTCAAATTAAATCAAGCAATGAATGATTCCTCATATTCCCACTAAGATGGAAACTCAGCTATTAGCCTTGATAATATTAACTTACATAGTAAAATCACCTTGTGTTTGCATTCAGCCTTTTATTGTCAAATAGAATTGTTTATTTGCTTGTCAGTTCATCTGCCTTATCACTTTAGGAAATTAAGTATTTTTCTTAATTTTAGTTTTAAAAGATTTATTTATGTATATTATGAGAGGCCAGAATATCACTTCAGTTGAGTCAGTGACAGAGATCAAACCCAACACTTGGAACATTCAAGCTCCGATTTTTGTTTTCAATTTAAGACATGTTTTTGAATTTTGAAACATTTACAGCCTAACCTGTAGACACATTTTTACATGTTGTTAGCTCTAAAAGGTATTAAATAAGAGGAATATAGTATAAACTTAATAGATGAAGTTAGTTCTTTCCTTAGTCATAAAGACAAGCACATTTTTTTTCTAGCTTTAGTTTTGTCATTACTAATATTGGGACAATAACAAGTTTGGAATTCATAGAGTTTTTATAGGGAATTAGGTAATTTGCAATAAGTGATCTAAATGTCAAGTATCTTACACAGGATAGGTTTTCAATGCTTACAATTCTATAAAAAGTTGCTGAGTGTAGATAATGACTTAGGTCTTGTCTATTGATAATACAGTTGAATACACACAGAGACACACACACACTTCTGTTCTGTATACATTTACTGAATATGTGCTTATATAGAATATGTATAACAACCTGTTGGTTGCTTTGGACACATTGAAAAATGCATTGACTAGATTTCCTGCTAACTTAGGAATTCACTGAGCGTGTTCTCACTGAAACTCAAATTGTAGTCAGGTAGATCGCCTAGTGGTGGTTATGCAAAAAGCTTTCATGTCTAAGGTTACAAGGTCCCAGATTCAAACCCCAACACTGCCATTAGCCAGGGCTGAGTAGTGTTCTAGTCTCTCTCTGTGTCCTTATTTTCCTATTTCTCTCTCACTAAAGTAAAAAGAAATATATTTTAAAAGAAACTCAAATTGTTGAGACTGGAGAGATAGCTCAGCTGGTAGAGTAGATTTGCATTCCTGAGGCTGCCAGTCGGATGCCCTGGCACTTCATATACTGAACTGCTGTGGTGCTCAGGCCTTGGTCTCTCTCTCTCTCTCTCTCTCTCTCTCTCATGTGAAACCATCTCATAGGAAATAAAAATCACCTTAAGAAACCCAATTTTCTATAGTCTATTATTTCCCTACTGATTTTTAAGTATACATCAGTGTATATTCTTGACCCATGATGTGTTTGAAGTTCTTACTACTTTATGTTGAAATGTGGTGCATCTATGAAACCTTTAGAAAGAGTACTCTTCTGTAATGTGAGCTATTAACCAGGTGTGTTCCACCTGGCCCCAGAAGGAGTATTGTTCTAATGTAGCCATCTCCAACTCAAAGACTTCTAAGTGTGTTTAATCCTCTTCCAAGGTCACTTCCAAGCCCCTCAATGTTTACTTAGGCAATAATCAAAACTTTAGTAAATAGTGCTTGTAACACTTCAAACAAGGTATACAGACCCCTCTCACTAGTTAATACGATCTATCTAAAATCCATACAGACATAAATTTATAAGCATATGATAATCAGCCAGTATTCAATTACTTCCATACTGGTAAAGAATGCTCGTATAGGGTATATGGGGTTAAGTAGCCTATGAATGTGTAGAAAAATGAGGTGTTTGCTTTTCCAGTATAACAATGTATTATGTAAACCAGAAATATTTTTAAATATTTTTATTTGCTGAGAGGAAGCGAGGGAGAGGAGGATATTATAGCATTGCTCAGCTCTGGCTTATGGTGGTGCTAGGAATTGAACCTAGGACTTCAGAGCCTCAGCCATGAGAGTCTTTTCTATAACCATTATGCTATCTCCCAGTTCAGTATTCTCCTCCTTTGTTTCCTAAGGGAAACAGAGTCGTAGAGTGAAAGAGACTACAACAGTGACGCTTCCTTCCATGAGGTCGGGGCAGGCCAGGCGTGAACCTGGGTCGCCCATTCTCCACGTGAGCTGTTTTGTCAATTCCCAAATATGATTCTCTTAATACCTATTCCCTGACTGCTCCCCAACCACTGCCACTTCAGTCTATGACCAAATCCATGTATCACAGGATAACTGGAGTTAAGATCACAGCTAAATCAGCCAATAATAGGATTCAGCTGATCCATATTGAGCTCATGACTCTGGCTAGTTAAAAGTTTTCACTTGTTAATGAAACTAATTGGCCTACACTTAGTGTTTATTAATTAGGGCATTGGAAAAGTTGATTTCGCCCTAGGAGAGTTATAATGCTATATGGTCTCAGGAAAAAACAAAACAAAAACAACTAGCAGTGAAACTCTGTTACTCACATTCTATCCAATCATCAATGTGGAGCTTGGGCTCTGAAGTGAGTGTATTTGGGTTTTCAGAGTTTTGTTTTTATTCCTAGTCTGTGCTTTTCTTTATGCCTGTTGTACATCTTACTGCATTTAGAATCATTGAAGCCTAGTGCTCATGGTCTCCTCTGCTCTACTTCCTTCATAAATATGCTAAATAGTTTAATGGAATCCTATTTCTGGATTTTCTTTTTCAATTTAATTAATTGTTTGTTTGCTATGACAGAGAGGGGCAGGGGAGATATAGAGGGAGAGAGGCAGACACCTGCTGCTCTGCGTCACCACCAGTGAAGCTTCTCTTGTAGGTGGGGAGGGGCTACTTGAACCCAGATCCTTGTGCACTCAACCAGGTTTGGAATTACCTAGTCCCTGTTTCTTGATTATTATTTTTTTTTATGAAGGGAGCTGTCTGTAGACTTTTCTTACTTACTTTTCAAAACTGTCGTATATTTTTCCTTTAAACTTTTGTCTACTTATTTCTGAACTTCCACATAAGGCAGAAGTTATTAGAATGAAATCAGGGTAAGGAATAGTAAGATATGAAACAGAATTTAATATAGCGTCAAGTTCATTTTGGTCTACTTCATCTCTAGGGTAGACCTTCCAATTCTAATTTTGACTCAACAATCCATAGTTGAATCTGGGCTCTTGCAGAACAATTCAGAGTAGTTATATTGAATCACATAATAACTGTAATAATGGAATTTAGGCCAGAGATATAGGTAATCCTGTGGGACAAGTGTGTATAGCCACTGTTCAAATTCAGCATCACACAGGAAGTGCTGGGGTCACTCTCTCTCTCTCTCTGTCTCTTATTGGCTCTCTCTCTCTCTCTCTGTCTCTCTCTTTCTCACTCTATGTGAGTCAAAAAGCATCCTGGGAGTAGTGAAATCATTCATGTACAAGATCTCAGATACACATATAATAATCATATCAAATTAACAAAATAATTTGATGTAAATATGACAGTAAATAATAGGCTGCAATTTTATATCCATAATATCAATCTATCAATATTGCTTTAGTCAATAGAGTCCAATTATTGCTGTGAGAAATAGTATAACAATTCTATATTCTTGATGAATTATATAATATTTTAATACCATTAATTCCCATATGTAATTAATTAATTCCAAGAGCAATGCCTTTTATGCTATTCCCAGCCTCATCATGATGTGTGGCAAATGTAATATCATCGTTACCAGATACCTGTCTATTCATGCACTCACTTATTTATGCAGTCAACTAACAGACGCCAAATCCTCTCCTGCGTGCCCCATTCTTGGCCAAAGAAAAGTAGGAACTTGGACCAAGGCAGAGATGCAGAGACGTATCCTGCTTTTCAGGAACTTGCATATTCTCAGGAGTCAGTGTTAGAACATTACTCCTACTACTAAAACCTTCCCCCTCTGGGGGTGGGTGGTGTTTCTGATGCCTCGCTGAACCTTTCCATGGTTTTCCTCTTTCCAGTGTGGTGACTTTCCTCTGAAAGGCGCCAGTCTTCAGGTGAAATTAAGTATTAGGAAATTCTCTGTTGTCAGATATCGAAGCCTGTTGCTTCAGTGCAGCTAAGATGTTTGTCCTGAGGATTATCTTCAAACTCTTTGTTTGATCTCTTAGGTGGTTCCAAACACCTCTCCAAGCACCTCTCGCTGTGCTCTCTGCTCTAGTAAGAAGCACAGGGTGAAATGGGGCAGCCCAGGCATCTGAGACCCCTGGGGGACCATGGTGAGCAGGCCGTCCTGCTGTGTTAGGCCACCCACATCTGCTGTCCTTTGTTCTAGGTGTCTTACTGCAGCCCACTGCCCAGACAGATGCGTGTGGTTTGTAGGGACGTGTCAACTGCAAGCCGGCTGTACAGCCTTTGCGCCTGACCTTTCGTCAACAGTCCACACCCAACGCTCACCGTCTGTACTTACTTTTCTCCATGACCTCTACTCTTTTTGTCTCAAGTGAAAGGTCATTAAGATCACCAAGCATCAAGATTCACACTCCCCTAGGAGGATTCTGGGTTCTGCTTGGGACTTGGGCCAGGTAATTGTGTGCCCACTAGAGTAACCACATTGGGGGGGGGATGATAACCTGGGTTCAAGTCCCTAGTCCTCATCTACGAGGCAGAGCTGCAAATCTCTCTCTCTTTTAAAAATTTTATTTATTTATTTATTATTGGATAGATGCAGAGAGAAATTGAGGGGGCGGAGGAGAGGAAGAGAAACAGAAAGACACCGGCAGCCCTGCTTCACCATGTGTGAAGGTTTCGCCCTGCAGGTGGGGACCAGGTCTTGGGTCCTTGCACATTGTAAAGTGAGCCGTTCACCAGGTGTGCCACCACATGGCCCCTGGCATGCACATCTCTCCGTCTGTCTGTCTGTGTCCATGAAAGGGGAAAAACAGGAGAAAGGGCTACCGGGGGTTACCCTGCAGACACTGAGCTCCAGCAATAACCCTAGGAAGAAAAAAATGAACAAACCTCACAAGGATACGTATATCTTAACTCCCATTATCTTCCTGCCTTGTGGTCCAAGTTCAGTTCTACTTGGTAGATGGTTATAGTTCATAAAATGTGTTTGGGGAGTCGGACAGTAGTGCAGTGGGTTAAGCACAGGTGGCGTGAAGCGCGAGGACTGGCATAAGGATCCTGGTTCGAGCCCCCGAAATAAAATATGATGCTAATTAGATTATGACATGCCAACGGTTATAAGGCATAATCCCGTTCCAGAGATGCTAAAATGTAGGAAAATGTTCATTTCATGACAAACATTTTGGATATAGAACAGTGAAATTATACATGGCTTAACTTTTTCTTATAGAGGTGTTTCTAATCTTTCAGCAATTGACACTTTTATCATTGGTGTTGATTTTTCAGTGCAATAAAAATTAAGAGCATCGCCACAGTTGAGAATATAGGTATGGAAATCAGATGGCAGACATCACTAGCCACACTATTATTATTTTAAAAACTGAATTCAGTGAAAGCTTTATGATTGACATGTGTGAGGGTAAGTTCCCAGTGCAGTTAAGTAGTTTACGAAAGGGGGAGATTTCCTGAAAAATGTAGTGGAGCAAAAAGCATACATGTTTTGGCTCCTGTCTTTGTACCATGTCAAAACACAACTGAAATGCAGAAACACCACAGAGCACTTGTCTTAGAAATTGAGAATGGTAAAAAAAAATAAAGAAAAAATAAAAAAGAAAGAAAGAAAAGAAAAGAAATTGAGAATGGTTAGTAGTGCCCCAAACACACTCTTTTTTTTTTTTTTTGGAATTTTTTAAAAATTTATTTTCCCTTTTGTTGGCCTTGTTTTATTGTTGTTGTAGTTAATGTTGTTGTTATTGATGTCGTTCGTGTTGGCTAGGACAGAGAGAAATGGAGAGAGGAGGGGAAGACAGAGAGGGGGAGAGAAAGACAGACACCTGCAGACCTGCTTCACCGCCTGTGAAGCGACTCCCCTGCAGGTGGGGAGCCGGGGTTCGAACCGGGATCCTTAAGCCGGTCCTTGCGCTCTGTGCCACGTGTGCTTAACCCACTGTGCTACCGCCCGACTCCGAGCTTGAAGTTTTCCATCGTCTGTCCCATGCTACTAGAAACTTATTTATTTATTATTTTAATTTTATTAATGACTATTTTTAAATTTTTAAAAATTATCTTTATTTACTTATTGGATAGAAACAGCCAGAAATTGAGGGTGAAGGGGGTGATAGAGAGGGAAAGAGACAGAGAGATAACTGCAGCCCTGCCTCACCACTTGTGAAGCTTTCTCCCTGCAGGTGGGAACTGGGTGCTCAAACCCGGGTCCTTGCACACCACCCGGCCCCAGTGACTTACTGTCGACTTACAAAATGGTAAGCTAACAGGAGTGTAATTCCATACCATTCCCACCACCAGAATTCTGTACCCCCAGTCTCTCCACTGGAAGCTACAGCAGTTCTCCCAAGGCTGCAGATATGAGTGAACTATTTTTTTCTACAGCTGTCTGTCTATATTCATTTATATTTGTCCACCCCCCCCCCATGGTCGTGCCTTCTCTTCCTTTCCAAGTCACACCTACACCTATTACTACTTGCAGATGCTCCTCCCTTGTCCTCTTCTCTCTCTGGGTCCTGACGGAGTTGGAGGGCAGAGCCCTTGGGTCATATCCCCGATCACTTCTCCTCTGCTGCGCATATGAACCAGATTCTGTATAGGGTACAGAAGGGGGAGTTCTGGCTTCTGTAATTGCTGCTCTGTTGGGCAGGGACATTGGCAGCACAGTTCATACCTGCAGCCTGGAAAAGCTTCCCTGTACATCTGGAGTCCAGGAGCCTGGAAAAAGCTTCTCCATAGATCTGGAGTCCAGGAGCCACTTGGGTTTTCGCAATAGTCATGCCAGATCTGTAGATTCATTCCAGAAATGAGGCCTTAACACATCCTTTGCACATACGTATACTGACGTTCCTTTTTCGTGGACAAGGGGTGATATCAGCAGGGCAGAATCGCCGTTTCCTCGGAGTGACTGAGGTAGACCTCTTGCTTCATGCAAGACACATGGGCTCCATTTGTCGCGATAAAGAAAATTCTTCACCAACTCGATTTCCTCACTTAAAATCTTTTATTTAGAAATACTTCTCGTTTGAGTTTTGAACATTCATCATACTGATAAGGCCTTGTAGAGAGAAATGCAAACTCTTCAATATCAAGAGAGCTGAATCAATCTGCATAATAGTTCTATAAAGAGACTCTTATGCCTGAGGCTCCAAAGTCCCAGGTTCAATCCCCTGTACCGCCATAAACCAGAGCAGCGCTGGGTTGGGGGTGGGGGTGGTGAGGGCAGGAAGAACACAGGAAGAAAATAGCTTGTGAAAGGATGACAGCACTTTCCTGCCACACAGTTTTCTCTGCTGAAAGGGTTGCAGGCGTGTCTTACAGATCTTGATTCACAGAGTCGGGTCCACTTGACACCATTATCACGTCACCTGAGCTCTTACTAGAAACGCAAATTCTCTAGCCTTTTTCAGTCAGAATCTTAAGGCTTGACAAGCTCCTTGGGCTTGTTATGCTAGATAGGAGAAGCCATAGGATTTGGCACATGTATTTACTGAGACTATTCCCTCCGGGCGGGCAGGAGTAGATAGCTTAGTGGATATGCAAATAACTCTAGGGCCTGAGGCTCCTAAGACCCACCATAGCCCAGAGCTGAGCAGTACTGTGGTAAAATACAAAAAAATAAAAAGTAGCTTTGATAATATGGGTAGGTGTCTCTGCCAGACTGGCCCACTACAAAGTTATTTTCCCTCTGAAATTCATTATTAAGCATTCTGCCGATTGAAATGACATAAAAGCTCCACTTCTTTGATATTCTCCCACTAACTTTAACACACGGGGGTGCCACTTGCCGGCAACAGTCACTACTATGGCCTTTACCAAACGTTGAGTTTAAATTACTTGAGCCACTTTAGAAAATACATGTTCTACACCTACTCCTAGCATCTTACGTTGGTACTTTTGATGTAGTACGTGAATGAATACTAGTTCATTATTCTTAGCTAAATTCCACAGTTATTCAGATTTTCAGTCCTATCTTTCATTTTCTTTTCTCTTTCTCTTTTCTCCTTTTTTTTTTTTTTTTAATATGGACAGAAAAGGAGAGAATAAAGGAGATCACAGTATGAATGTTTCCTACAGTGACAGTGCAGTGGAGGCCGGGCACAAGCCTGCGTCACATACATGGCAAAGCAGTGCACCGTCCAACCTGGCCTAATTTTCTATTCCAGACCCACCCAAGATGCCACGTGTCCTGAGACTTTTCTTGATTTGACAGTTTCTTATTGACTTCCACTATCTCTTCCTCACTGATTCATTGAGACTAAATTAAAAAAAAAAACTTTTCCTTCTATGCCACTTATTGATTTATTTCTGTATGGATTCAAATGAATTTTATCCATTGTGTTCTAAGATATTATTATCTATTTTATTGCACCAATAATCTAAATGCATCCTTTGGAATTCCTTCATGTTGACTCTCCGGTATCCTCTCATCATTATCATTTATTTTATTTTATTTTATTTTATTACTTTTTAATTTTTAAGAGAGATACAGAGGGAGAGGGGGGAGAGATCACAGCTTCCTTAGAAATTAAAACAAGGTGGCCGGCAGTAGCATAGTGGGTTAAGGTCACATGGCACAAAGCGCAAGGACTGGAATAAGGATTCCGGTTTAGAGCCCCACCTGCAGGTAGGTCGCTTCACAAGCGGTGAAGCAGGTCTGCAGGTGTCTATCTTTCCCTCACCCTCTCTGTCTTCCCCATAGCTCTCAATTTCTCTCTGTCCTATCCAGCAACAATAACAGCAATAACAACAATAACAAAAGGGCAACAAAAATGGGGAAAATGGCCTCCAGGAGCAGTGGATTTGTAGTGCAGGCACTGAATCCCAGTGATAACCCTGGAGGCAAAAAAAGGAAATTAAACAAACACAAAATTGTGACCAACTATGCCTAAATATACATGGGCATGTTCACAAAATTATGCAATTTTTCATTGTAATGACAATTTAGCCTCTATATAATGGTTTTTTTTTTGTTTGTTTGTTTGTTTTTAACCAGAGCACTGCTCACTTCTGGCTGCTGGTGGTACAGGGGGTTGAACCTGGGACTTTGGAGCTTCAGGCATGAGAGTCTCTTTGCAGAACCATTATGATATCTACCCCTGCCTGCCTCTATATAATAATAGGAGAAACATATCAATTCTATTTTAAGCAATGTCCAATGTTCTTACCAGAGATGAATATGTTTTTTAAAAGCTCGTCTCTAACTTATTTATTTATTTATTTATTTATTTATTTATTAAGGAGAGATAAAGAGGAATAAACAGAACATCACTCTGGTGTATGCAGTGCTGGAACTGGTCTTGGGAATGGATCCTTGCAAGCCTAGCCTCCCCCATTGTGCCGCCTCCCGGGCTATGGTATGAGAATGCAGGAGCTAAACACCCCGATATTGTTCAGTGGGTAGGACCACTGCAGTCTCTCTCCTTATAAACTCCCTGACACATGAGTTGCTCATCCGTGGAAAGCCAAAGTAAACTAGTTTTCAAAAGATTTTCCCTGCCGCAGGCCCTAAAATGTCGGAGAAACGAGGATCATCAGAATGGAATGTGTCTGCTGTGTCAATACCAAGTTGGTTCAGCTGTTTCGATTTAATTAACCAGTCAATTCAATCAATTAATAGTCTGATTCCATGAAAAACATTCCATCAAAATTCAGTAATCCAAAAGTGAAAGGCTGTTCTAATATACTACATTTTTATCTCGTCATCTAAAGGTCATGCAGAGATAGATCATTCTCTCTCTCTCTCCCTCTCTCCCTCTCTCCCTCTCTCCCTCTCTCTCCCTCTCTCCCTCTCTCCCTCTCTCTCCCTCTCTCCCTCTCTCTCCCTCTCTCCCTCTCTCCCTCTCCCTCTCTCTCTCCCTCTCTCCCTCTCCCTCTCTCTCCCTCTCTCCCTCTCCCTCTCTCTCCCTCTCTCCCTCTCCCTCTCTCTCCCTCTCTCTCTCTCCCTCTCTCTCCCTCTCTCCCTCTCCCTCTCTCTCCCTCTCTCCCTCTCCCTCTCTCTCCCTCTCTCTCTCTCCCTCTCTCTCCCTCTCTCCCTCTCCCTTTCTCTCCCTCTCTCCCTCACCCTTTATCTCCCTCTCCCTCTCTCTCCCTCTCTCCCTCTCCCTCTCCCTTTATCTCTCTCTCTCCCTCTCCCTCTCCCTTTCTCTCCCTCCCTCCCTCTCCCTCTCTACCCCCTCTTTTTGTTTTGCTCCCTTCCTAAATGCAGTTCTCAGTATTTTTGAGGACTGTATGATGATAATGATTTACATCTGCATAAAGCTTTTAGAACTTCCTCACAAGTAAAATCACCTTATGAGATGGAGATCTCATCTATGAAACAGGAGGTTTAATTATTGACTAAGTCTAACACCTAATTACTAATAGAAGGGAAAGAATCGCAGTGGTGTTATACAAAGAGATTCAGAGTCACGGGTAAACATAACTGTTGAAAACTAATTGGACAAACAAGAAATTGTCCAGTTCTAGCAGGGTGGATTGAGATCATGTGCCTGGTTTCAGGTTCTTGACGCTCTGTTTGCAACAATGAATTCTAGCCTTGGTTCCTCCTGATGCTGTGTTTCTTTGCATTCTCACTTTGGTCTTTGACTACCTTCTCATTATTTGTAACTGAGACGATTAGACACGTTATAATCAAACTGAGTGAAACTCGGGCGCATAGAGGCAGACACCAGCTTTTCATGTATAAGGACTCAGGTTAAATCTCCAGCACCATCATATCTTAGTGCTGAACCTAGGACGGCCTCTTGCTCTCTCTCTCTCACTCTCATTAAAATAAAAAGTTAAAATCTGGGAGTATGAATCAACCTGCCAACACCCATGTTCAGTGGAGAATCAGTTACAGAAGCCAGACCTTCCACCTTCTGCACCCCATAGAGAACTTTGGTCCACACTCCCAAAGGGCTAAATAATAGAGAAGTTTCCAATGGAGGGGATGGGACGTGGAACTTTGGTGGTGGGAACTGTATGGAACTGTACTCTAGTTATCTTACAATCTTGTTAATACTTATTAAATTACTAATAAAAAGTAAAATAAAAATGAAAAGTACCCCAACAGCTAATAATAAGTTAACAAAATAGAAACTGTCAGAATGTCTTTACATTATAAAAAAAGATGCAGATACCTTGTCTTAGGATGACAGTGGTTTGGATGCGCCTTCAGTGGGATTCTAGGAGAAATATAGCATAAGCAAGTATACAGATGCAAAGCCTCCCCACTCCTGTTTACTTCCTCAAGTAATACACAAATGAATCATTTCCCATCAGAGGGAGATAACATACTTAAAAGTATACTATCAGTTGCCCTCCATAAATAGTCATGTGAAATTCCATCTCTTATTTCCGTACTGTAGCTCTTGTTTTGCTTGCTAATTCATCCAAAAGATTAGATTTAGGGTATCTTTAATTAAAGAGCTATCAATGATTTAAATAGACTGAGTAGTGCTGGATGGTATCAAAGAAAATTAAAGCAAAGTTACTTAGTGTCCTATTTATCTGTCATACACACTGATTTATAAGCTTCCTACATGAAGCAATTTAATGGCTCTTCTTTTTACTAAATAGAAGGAGTTTTGATAAAGTAACAGCAGATGTTATTATGGGTAATGACCCAGGCTATAATGATTTAGTAATGACTTGTGTTATTCCTTTGCTTGTGCTCAAATGGAGACTGAGTTTTCCTGTCTACACACACACACACACACACACACACACACACACACACACAGTCTTCTAGTTAGACTAAGCAGCCCAGCAGACTTGAGTAGAGAGGATGTAAACACAATCTAAATGTATACAACTCAAAAAGGAGCAAAACTAAAGGAAATAGTAGTGATAGATAGTGCTGGTGCTGGTGATGCACAAAAACTGTTGACTTGCCGTTGGGGGACACGTGGCATCTTCCTAAAGTGAGCACGTTTTAGTCATTCTCAGCAAGGGTCCCAGAGACCCAGAGTTATGTAGTGCCAAGGAGGGTGACTAGAAGTGGTTTATTTCCTTCACAGTGTGCTTTGGCATCCATAAACAAAGCATGACATTCTCACAAGTCATATGGACTTCCAGAGATTCAAAGTGTCTCTTTTTTACTGGTTAATTTTTTTAAAAAATATTTATTTATTTATTCCCTTTTGTTGCCCTTGTTGTTTTCTATTGTTGTTGTTGTTGTTGTCATAGTTGTAGGATAGGACAGAGAGAAATGGAGAGAGGAGGGGAAGACAGAGAGGGGGAGAGAAAGACAGACACCTGCAGACCTGCTTCACCGCCTGTGAAGCGACTCCCCTGCAGGTGGGGAGCCGGGGGCTCGAACCGGGATCCTTCGCCAGTCCTTGCGCTTTGTGCCACGTGCGCTTAACCTGCTGCGCCACCGCTGGCTTCCTCTGCTGGTTCATTTTTCTGGGTCTGTTTGGTGCGATCACAGATCCACAGATCTGGCAGACACAGTCACATCCTTTGAACTTACAAACTGAAGGCCTGATTAGGAACTTTTCTTAGAGAAAATGACAAGACCAAGTGCAGAGACATGTGAACTACTATTTCATTTTTAAACACGAGGGTCAGCAATTTGTGTGCAAACAGGACTTTCAGGAAGCCAAGCTAGAATAGGGACAGTCTACAGCGACTGAGGCCCTCGGTCATCATAGAGTCAGGGAGTTTTAAGGTCATGTTCTCTCATGTCTCTCAGCCAGGGATGAGTCAGTGCGTAGCACCACCTCTGACAGATCTCTGTCAGTGGAAAGAGCAGCACATTGTGTCAGGGAAAGTGAGCTCACCTCTGACCTCTGTTCTTGGTGCCCCAGACAGCACCACTCGCCTCTAGCCGTGATGAGAAGGCCCATGAGCTCATTTCTGGGCAAAGTTTCTGTGGAACAAAGACAGTCCCCTGGGGCTGATATGTGAGGGAAATCTGAAGGTCCTGTTTCCTAAGAGAACTGGGCAAGACATTATTAGGTGCTAAGAAGAGTAGCTTGTGGGCTTTTAAAATAAAGGAAAGGCAAAAAAGAAAAAAATCCCAGGAAAACCTGACTCGGACATACTTTTTCTGGGTGGAGGACCAGACAGCAGCACTGGTCTTGCTAACTAGCTTTGGATGAAATCAGAAAACAAGCCAAGCTCTTCATCTGGATTCCCTCTCTGTGGACTCTTGGTCTCTCTGTACCCGTTCTAGAGTTCCCTTCCCAGAGATAAGCCGCCACTCACAAATGACAAGCTGGGTCTCTAAGCGGTTTTTCCAGAAGTCACTCACCTGACGTACCTCTTGGACATCTGAAACACAGCCTTAACTGAAATGTGCTGCAAAGATTTCAAAGATGGCTACACTCCCCCCACAGAGAGTGTGAAATATCAGTTCAGTGTTTTTATATTGAGTACTTGTCGAAAAGAAAATAGTGTGGGTTAGGTTAGAGAAAAATATATTTATAAAGTGTCTTCATTTGCTCTTTCTTTTGTTTTAATGTGGTTGCTATCAATTTTAAAGTTGCGTCTGTGGCCTGCACTTTGTGGCTTACATTATATTTCTACTGGACCCCACTGTTCTCCAGCCTCAGATTCCTATTCTGAATATGATGAATTTAGCCTTGACTGTGGCCAGAGTGAGCTTTCTCAAATAATGGCTTAGATTTGAACAGGACTTAGCAGGGGAGGTAAATGGAGGATTAAGTGATTCCCATGTCCTGGATTTTGCTTCCTTCTTCACTGGGAAAATTGTTATTCATCCGTCAACATCTGGATCAAATATCTACCAGGACTTGCTCTCAGAGATTGTTAGTCTTGTAAGTACTGTTTCTGATTTGATGTGCCCGAATTTCTGTGTCTCCTATCTTAACCTGTTTCTTTCCTTTTTCTTTCCTTTCTTATGTTTACTGCCACCAAAGTTATTGCTGGGGCTTGGTGTCAGCACTGTCAATCCATGGTTCCTGGCAACCATTTTTTTCTACTTTTTTTTTTTTTTCTGACAGAACAGAAAAAATTGAGAGGGAAGAGAAATAGAGAGGGAAAGAGAAAGATAGACACCTGCAGACCTGCTTCACCGCTCAAGAAGTGTCCTCCCTGCAGGTGGGGAACGAGGTCCTTTTTTTTTTTTTTCCTTGACCATAGAACTGTTCAACTGTGGCTATTGGTGGTGCCAGGAATTAGTCTTGAGATCTCTCCATTTAAGTCCAGAGCACTAATGCTGCACTATCTCCTTTAAGAGATGGCTCATTGATTTTAATGATGGTGATGATGATGATATAGTCAGCATACTAAAAGTGGACTTCAAATTTTTAAAACTCCATTTGCAGATGTACTCATCTGTCTTGAAAATTTGGAATCAAGTCTTCTGAACCATTCAACTAGCCGCAGGCTGGTTCTTTGCCCCTTGTTGCTCAAATAGCTTATAATTATGGACCTCATAGTGAGCTTTGCCCTCACAAATATTCATTCCAGACAAGTCCAATGAATTTACCTAGAATTAGCTACCTTAAGACAGCCTTGGAGTATGGACTGACCTGTCAGTGCCCATGTTCAGCAGGGAAGCAATTACAGAAGCCAGAACCCCCACCTTCTGCATCCCACAGTGACCCTGGGTCCATGCTTCCAGAGGGATAGAGAATAGGAAAGCTATCAGGGGAGGGGATGGGATGCGGAGTTCTGGTGGTGGGAACTGTGTGAAGTTATACCCCTCTTATCCTATGGTTTAGTCAGTTTCCTTTTTATAAATAAAAAATCAAATACAAAAAGAGAATTATCTACCTTACTATTAGCACAGTGTTCTATCCAAGTCCACT
Source organism: Erinaceus europaeus (assembly GCF_950295315.1). NCBI lineage: Eukaryota > Metazoa > Chordata > Mammalia > Eulipotyphla > Erinaceidae > Erinaceus > Erinaceus europaeus. Next base: position 17,894,248 of record NC_080183.1, read on the forward strand.
TGGGTATAGCACCCTGGATAAGTCACATACATGCCTTCCATTCTAGGTCAGTTTTTCCCCTGTTCTTGCACTGTTCCCCGCTCTCTAGTGTTTTCTCAAGGCTCTATGGCAAGCTCTCTCTTTCCACAACCCCTGTCATTCCCTCCTGCTTCCAAATACAGTGTTTATTATATTATTTGGGTGTTAACTCTCCTCAAGGCCAATGGAATATGGGATTCATTAGAAAGATGATGAAACCCTCCTCTGAAAACTTAACAATTTAGCAATGATTAGATATTTTTTTTTCTTCTATTTTGACATTTGCCCATATGAGAAATGACAAGAAACAGTCTCTCAGCACATCAAAGACAATTTGTCCGTTTGGTGCGATTTCTTTGTTAATTCCAGTCTGGTACATCGCTGTCCTGTGTATAGTCAGAGAAGTCAGTTCTTTCCTTAACTACTTGGAGGTTTTTTCCTAATTTTGCAGAAATCCTTCCAGAGAGCATCCAAGAGCAAATCTTGTTCCTCCAGCCAGCGTCCTTCTCTTAACAGTGACTGAGGAAGTAAACCCGTTACACCAAGCTTTTGAAAATGTAGTCTTACATTTTGTTTATTTTTTAAAATTTCTTATTGTCCTTAATTATTTATTGGATAGAGACAGCCAGAAATTGAGAGGAAAGGGGAGATAGAGAGGGAGAGAGACAGAAAGACACCTACAGCTCTGCTTCACCACTCATGAAGCTTTTCTCCTGCAGATGGGGGCCAGGAGTTTGAACCTGGGTCTTTGCACACTGTCACATGCACATTCAACCAGATGTGCCACCACCTGGCCTCCTGTGGTCCTATACTTTGTAAAGGGTGACTTGAATGAGGAGCTAGGGTTGTCAGGAAAGGAAAATAATCAAAACTATAATAATAATAATAATAATATATTACATATAATAATATATATTCAGAGAGTACAACCCAACCTGGTTGCCAGACAATCATTAAACTGACAAAAGCAAACCAAAAACCATTTAGAGAAATGTTGTGATAGTGACAAGGTAATTAATTTGACTCTTAAGGACATCTATTTGATGTATATCTTTAAGATTTAAATAGAAGACTGCACAGTTGTGGAATATTAGTGTGAATTCTCTTGCTTAATTGGCATTAATCTCCATAGGGAGATTTTAGAGATTAAAAGAAAAAAAAATAATAAAGCCAATCTCTCTGGAACACTGCCAGCTCTCCCACTTAGCCTGAAAAATATCTACAACTTATCTTTTTTTCTCATCACTCCTCCTAAGAAGTCTTCTCTTATCTTCCAAGACAGAAAGAGAAGTTCACCACTGTGTGCATATCTCCCAGTGCAGTGCTCAATACACATAACCTCAAAAATGTTTTGAGTAAATAAATTAATGGTAAAAGGTTGTAGGCAATTTCTCTTTGTTTTTGTTTTCCCAAGTCATTTACTGAGAAAATGTTACGTGCCTGTTGTTATCACGGGGTACAGCCTCAGATCTCTCCAAGATAGAGGAAACATAATGTACCGTCAGATTTTCACCTGCCTACCCAGCATGGTATTGAATCCCAATCCTTTTCAACCTCCTCCAAGCTCTACCTTTATAATCCATGAATCTAGTTTGTAAATCTTCGCCCCGTATTTTCCCTTGCTTTATTTCTGTTAGTGAGATCACCTGGTACCCTTCCTTCTTCTAGCTTATTTTTCTTAGTGTGATCCCTTTAAGTTCATCCATTCACTACAAAGAGTCTCATGAACCTGGAATGTTCACACCCAACTTAATAGATATTTTTGCTCCAAAACAATGACTCCGTGGCCACTCATGGGTTATGAGCACCCATGGGTAGGAACAACACACCTCATTCATGGGAACGAACATGCATTGGAAAGGAGAGGCAAAGTCTAGTTTCTGCGTCTCACGCTGGTTCTCAGAGTGGGTCCTGTGTGGGACAGCATCACCACCAGCCCTGGACCCTATAAAATATAGAACCCAGAGCAAGGATTTTACTTATTGGGGCCTATAGGCAATTCTGGTTGAAAATCCATCACCTATGGATTCTTTGACCTATGTAGAGGCTTTGACATTGAGACTAGACTCATGTTTCTGAATTTGAGGCGGGGAAGGAAGTAGGCACTTGTATGGCTCTGTGAGGCCGAGAGACTAGTTTTTCTGCTCATATGCCGTCATGGAAGTTAAGAATCATTCAAGGAGCTCCTTATTATTCCACAAGAGTATTTCCTAAATGGAGAGCAGACTCTACACCATAATGTCCAAAGATGGAATTGCTTCAGCATCAGTAATTTAACAAATTTGAAATTATAGCCAGCGTCCTCTTTCCCTAAACAAGTCTCTTGTCTTCTTTATCTTCATGATCTGAGCCTGGCTGGAAAGCACCGTGGTCCTCCCCATAACTTTGGGCTCTATGTCTTGGTTTGTCTTTCTTGAGCATTCGCATTAAATGTTGTTGCTTGACTTTGCCTCTCTATTTTATCAAATGTCTCTCCTCTTTCTCAACCCCACTGTGGAGAGGTGGTTCTGGCCGTGGTTTCTTCCTGTCTAGACTATTACAATAAATTCCAGTCAAGTTGCAGTTGAATCCAACCTAAACAATAGCCATACATACTCTGTCTTAATCATCTCAAAACAAAAATCTATTTACATCACTTCCACTCTTAAAAAGTGTTAGTGGCTCCCCATTGATCGTGAATGTATCCAAAACATAAGAACTTTTTGTTGAGTCATCTGCAAGCTGGCTTCTGTCAGCTTCTCCGTGATGTTTGTTCTTTGTTTGTTTATTTTTAATGCTTTACTAGGGACATAATAATTTATTAGCCACTTGTACCTGGGCATAATCTCTCACTCTTCCATGGTAAGCACCTGATCTCTGATCCCACTACCAACTTAGGCCATTTACTCATTGTGTCCTAGTGGTTGTGAAAACAATTCTAGGAAACTGCAGAATATTTGTGTGAAAATATGCAAAATAATAGAAATCTCAATCTTAATTTTCTCATTCAAAAATAGTCTGGTCATTCAATTTATCTACAAAAATAGAACTGTGTGTTAAATGTGATAATATGTTACTACCATTTGCCTGTACATAAAAGTCATTTTAATTTAATTTGTCAGAGAAAGAGAGGGAAAGAAACCACAGCACCTGAACTTCATCAACATGACGAGGACCAACCAGGCTTGGACCTGGGTTATGCGCCCATAAATGCAGCCCATCAAGCAGGTGAGCTGTTCTTCCAACCCAGGTTGAATTGCCTTAGCATCACTGGTTACACTGACTCAAAACTGTAAATGATTATTCCATTGATAGAATTATTCCAGAGATAAGCAGAACAATTCTGAACATTCTAGTTAATGTGACTACCGCTTTTCTATTTAGTTACTATAGCATGGCATTTATCTGTTATCTTTTCTCTAGACTTTCATGCTTGCTTTCTTTCTTACAGTGATCAAAAGATTAACTTCCTTTTTAAAACAGAATATGAGAACATAGTTTTATAGATACAAATAGCAATTACCATTTGTTTTCCCACTGTATGATTAGACTTGGTTTTACTTTATCACACATTAATTTTCATCATCAGTTTCCCAGCTGTTGATATAAATTGAATTTTAGACCAAATTATGTCATATAATTAAGTCACTACTTTTTATTATGAATCTTTTATCTTAATAAAAATTACATTTGATATCAGACTGTTTCATCATCTAGGAAACAGTGATTTATAGTCAAAGTGTTCTATTGTTCAAAGTCAAGCCATTTGTAATTTTGATTCTCTTATTTGAATAAAGTATATTCCCAAGATATATGTCAAGTAATTCATTTTTTATCAGCAAGGAAACTCTGATAAAATATTATGCCTCTACAAATGTGAAAGATCTCACTTTGCCCACACGCATCAGTCACAATTACGATGCCAACCCCGTGTTTGTATTTCTATTTGTTTAGCTCTGGTTTATGGCGGTGCTGAGGTGGTGCTTATTCCTGGGTCCTTTTGGTAACTCAGACATCAAAGTGATTTTGCACAACCATTATGTTATCTCTCCAGTCCTCTGATTTTTTTTTCTTTGCCAACCCTTATCATTTACCTTATAGTGGCTTAACAAAATCTTTAATTAAAAAAATGGGGGAAAGACCTCACCAATGTGGTGGAACTCCACCTCCCCAGAGCCCTGCCCCACTAGGGACAGACAGACACAGGCTGGGGGTGTGGATCCACCTGCCAACACCCATGTCCAGTGGAGAAGCAATGACAAAAGCCAGAACTCCCACCTTCTGTTCCCCACAATGACCCTGGGTCCATGTTCCCAGAGGGATAAAGAATAGGAAAGCTATCAGGGGAGGGGATAACATGGAGCTCTGGTGGTGGGAATTTTGTGGACTTGTACCATTCTTATCCTATGGACTTGTTGATATATATTTTTTTTATAAATAACTTAAAAAATCGGGGCTGGGAATACCTTTGAGACTTTGGTGATCTTAGGCATAATCTCTGGTGTCATTATCTAACAGAGCTGAGCGGTGCTTTGGTCTTGTTCAATCTCAACCTCTCTCTCTCTCTCGCTCTCTCTCATACACACACAAATAAGTAAGTAAATATCTATTTTAGAAGATGTGTACTGTTTTCGGGAAAGCCCATAGCTAATGAATTCTCTCAGAGTTAGATATTTCTTTAGCTCAGATTCATTTCTTTTACTTTTTTACTTTTTCAGTCTGATTTTTCCATCTTGTTCTATTTTTATTGATTTCTAGTCTCTTCTGTTATAGATATTTCCCACTAAAACTGTGTTCATTTTTATTTTTCCTTCTTTAAGATTTTTTTTTTTTTATCCCATAGGATTTTGGATTTTTTTTTTTCAGCTTCAAGCATTACTGTTCGTCAGTTTTTGGAGTATTTCAGTAAACATTTCCCAGTCTGCTTTTAATTAAGCATTTTGTTTAAAAATCCCATTAAACTTCTCTTAATTTCAGAATATTTCCTTTGCACAACTGCTAGTTTAATTTTCATAGCTATGACAACTACTTGAGTTATAATAGGAATGAGAACAATTCTAAATTTTCTTTTTCTACTAAAGAAGTGAGAGTCTTTTCTTGAATACAGTTTGGTAATATTTATTACCTGTGTGACCTCATAAAGGAAGAAAGAAATTCAATCAAAATTTTCCACAAATAAATGACAAACCCAAGGAGATAAGACTGTCTCCTTTTCTTTAATAAAATATTTTGGTCCTGTAGACTTTGTTTCTTTTGATTTCTTACCCAGGACCATCATCATTCTCTCAAATTAGAGTCCCATCAATAGAATTCTAAAAATCTCCTCTATTCCCATTTTTTTTTAAAGCAGAAAGCCCTTCTCTTTATAAAATGGAAATTTTTCTGTTACTTTATTTTGCTTCATGTAACCCTGCCTTTTTTTTTTTTTTTTTAACATTACCTAGCTGAAATTCTTGACAATTTTACAAGATGGATTTCACAATCTTCTGAAACATTTCTTCACACTCGAGCTTGTCCTTGGTCATTCTGTTGGAATATGGTCATCGGGGAATTGAATATTTTTGCAGATGCCACTGTCTTTCCAAAATCTCTTCAATATTTTCTCTTTTTTTAATCCTGCTACATTTTTCTACCAGTGCCTTCATTATATTTATTATAGTTCTTTGGAAAAAAAACAACAACACTTGTTTATGTTATCAATGTTTCCTTCCCCCAGAAGATTTTTCCTGGCATTTCATTCCAATCCACTCTTCCTACAGAGCTAATCAAGGTCTTTCAACATGTAATCAAACTAACGTGTTTATATGGGTGATAACACACAACCAGCCACTGTTAATATACATTAACAGTGTTAATAACCAGTTTCTGTTAATATACATCATAGCCTATCATGAATGAAACTTCACATTTTCAATTGAAAACAGTTAGCCTTTGAAAGCAGGAATAATACTTTATTCATGTTTATGTCCTCAGTAGGGCATGAACAGAAACTTTTATACATAGGACTCAAAAAAGAAATGTGTTGGATTTTGTAAGAGTGGGTTATTATTATGTATTCTATATTAATATATTTATTCTTTTTAAATCTCTGCTACAAGGATAGGAGGTATTATTTCCTCTTCTTTTAGAAGAGATAGGTGATAGACAGACAAGATTAATAACTTTAAGGTCACAGAGTTAGTGACTGAAATGAGATTCATACCAGGTCTGACTCTGATGTCCATGTGATTTTTCTGCCACACCGTTCTGATTCAATAACATTTTAATTAAGTTAGGTGACCTCACTGGGCATAAAATTTGCAGAAGGCATGAAATTGGGTTAGATATGAAACAACTGCTCTCCCTTCAAGTCTGTTTTGTGTCCTCTCTGATCAGAAATGGAGGGAAAAAGATCCCAGGGGTCCTACTGAACTGCAGGCCCCTAAGACCTCTCTCTGAAGGTCTTTATAGCACACACACACACACACACACACACACACACACACACACACACTCACACTCACACACACACACTCACACACACACACTCACACACACTCACTCACACACACACTCACACACACTCACACACACTCACACACTCACACACACACACACACACACTCTCACACACACACACATTCACACACACACTCACACACACTCACACACACACACTCACACACACACACACTCACACACACACATACACTCACACATACACACACACACACACTCACACACACTCACACACACTCACTCACACACACACACTCACACATACACACACTCACACACATACACACACTCACACACACACACACACACTCACACAAACACACACACTCACACACATTCACACACACACACACACACTCACACACACACACTCACACACACACACACACTCACACACACATTCACACACACTCACACACACACACACTCACACACACACACACACACTCACACACACACACTCACACACACACACACACACACACACCCTGCCCCAGTGATATGACAATTCTCTGATCAGGACCAGGACCCCTACAAAGTAACTCCCCACCCACCCATATCCTATCCGGGAAATCTGAGGGTGAATTTCATCCAGACTTTCGGTTTTTCTTCATGTCATAGCTACAGTGTCACCCCCCAGAACTCTGAGCCACACACATCAACACCCAACCCTGGGGGATATATGGTTTTTTTTTTCTTTTTGTGATGGATGATATGTATACAACATTCTGACTGGAAAAGTTATTGGGAAAAAATGGTGGAGGCAGGAAAGGTCTTTCGCCCTCAAACCAGCAGGTCCGTGGGCCAGACTCAACCTGCACTTGTGCTTTGTTTGGATTAAATGCTGTTTGAAAACTATGTGACTTTATAGCCAATATCTAAATATTTGAAATTTCACGTTAAGAAGAAAAAAAATCCCCAGATTTCTAGTTTCTTTTTTAAGAAATATGGAGATCCAGTCCCACCAGAACTGCATTCCTGCATCAGAATGAGCAGCTCAGACCCATCAGCAGCAGGGAGGGCAGCACCTCCAGCTGAGGGCCGGTGAGTCTGGCTCACATACCCGAGTGGAGTAAATATCGGATCCAGGATGTGAACCTTGGACTGGAACACAGCAGAATGAGGCCTGTTTCTTTGTTTGAAATGAGAAAAATGGGCCCAGAAGGTCACATTAGCTAAGGTCACACAGCTGGTTAGCAGAAAGGCTAAAAAGTAAGATTCAGACCATCAGTCTGTTTATTGACAAACTTCATACTGGTGAAATTCCATCATTTGGCACTTGAAAAGCAGTTTCTGTCTGAACACACTTTCCTATTGTTCTTGTACCTCTTGACCTCTCTTTCCCATTTGTTTTAGAATGTCACATTATTTAATGACAAGCATATGCTTTGGGTGACTACAGATTAGCCTAGTTCTGAAAACAAAACTGTATGACATGCAACTTGTTCAAACAAAAGTGTTGGTCCTGTATTAGCCCTCTTATATATCATTTTGTCCATTTGTCATGGTCAAATGCTGTACGTCCCACTCTGAGTATCGTAGGAATGAACAAGACAAGTAAGATCTTAATCTTCAAAGTTGTAAATTAGCAGCACAGCCTGGGACAGAATCTTCAACTATAAATATTTTAAATGTGTTTCTCCAGATCAAAAAGAACTTCTATTTATCTCTGAGTGTACAGCAGATATAACATGCATACCTCATGGTGTTTTTTTCAAACACTCTATTTCTATTGGTAAATTCAAATCGGAAGTCCATAAAAAAAAAAGGCAGTGAATTGATTGAATGGTAGAAGGTATTCTCTGATACTAGGTAAAGTATTAACCTTTAATGATTCCTGTTTCTAGCCAGTAATTTGATTCTTTGCTCAAAATCGAACTTTTATTCGTACAGAGAACACCCAGTTAAGTGCACATAGCACAAAGTGCAAGGACTAGCTCAAGGATCTGGGTTCGAGCCCCTTCCCCACTGGCAAGGGCTCCCTTCCCTAGTGGTGGGGGAAGTCTGCAGGTGCCATTCTCTCTCCCCTCTCTATCTGTTCCTCTTCTCTCAGTTTCTCTCTGTCTTACCCAATGAAATGGAAAAAGTGGCCACTGGATGTAGGTAACCAGGATTCTTTAGAGTATAGAAATTAAAAGCCCTGACACCATGGTAGGTGTCCGCAAAACACTCTCACCCTCAGTTAAAATCCTTTCTCACCATCATGCTCCTGACCCCAGAGTCCAGCCACCCCCTCCCGCCCTCCTCTCCCAGAATCCTTTGCTTTGGTGTAACACACCTAATCCACTTCAAGTTTTTCTTTGGTTCCTTTTTCTGTTCCTGCTTCTTAAGTTCCACCTATAAATGAGACGACCTCAGATTCATCCTTCATGTTGAATTATCTCATTTAACATGACTGTTTCAAGCTCCATCCAACATGACGTAAAGAGAGTGACTCCTAGTTCTTACCATCTGAACAGTATTCCATTGTGTGGACAGGATACCACAGCTTTCTTAGCCACTCATTTGTTGAACACTTCAGATGATTCCCAGATCTGGACTATTACAAATTGTGTTGCTATGAACATAGGTGTGTTTCTTGGATGGATGTGCTTGTTTCATTTGGGTCCATCCCCCAGGAAAGGAATTGCCAGGTCAAAGGGTGGGTCCCTTCCTAGCTACCTGGGACCTCTCTCCACAGGAAGGGTCTGGTTTGCATTCCCACCAGCTGTGTACAAAGGTTCCTTTATTCCCACAACCTCTCCAGCATTTGTTGTTATTGTCCTGTCTGGTGTATTACTGCTCTCAGCTCTCCTTTCCTTTGCTACCTTCAGTGTCACTGCTTAACTCTAGAAGACTCGGAATTTCTTTTTCTTGTCCTTACCTATGTATTTATTACTTAATTCTGGCATTTGAACAATCAGTGTTAATGAGTTGACAAGTAAATATTAGTACATATGAATTTAGATCATTTCTTATAAATCAATATTTTAAAATATATGTTTTTCTTTACTATGGAAGTTAGTATAAGAACCAGATTACTGCTCATCTCTGACACAAGAGAGTGCCAGGGGTTAAGCCTGCAGCGTCTAGGGCCTTAAGCATACAAATTGGTACTCCTCTCAGGCTGAACTATGTATGACTGTTTTTTTTTTTTTAATCAAGAATCTTGAGGAAAGTGTACAGTGGATCACTTTTGTATTGTCTGAGGCAGTTTGTGACCAGTGAAAAGTAAAGGGTGTTTTCACAAAACATATGACCAATATACGCTAGCTGTATTGAAGTTCCATCAAGTTCATCTTAAGTGAGCTAGTTAGGGTCTTGTGATTGGCTAAAGATTGGAAATTATAATTTATAATTAAAATACAGAGTCAGGTGGTGGTGCTCTCAATTGAGTACGTATTACAGTGTACAAAGACCTGAGTTCAAGCCCCAGGGGGACCTGGGTGTGGAAGCTTCATAATCAGTGAAATAAATACTGTAGGGGTCTCTCTTTCCCTGTTTCACCTTGGTTTCTCTCTATCTCTATTTAATAAATAAATTAATTAAATAATTTAAAAAGAGGGAGAAGAGGCAGTGACAGATTGCAATAGTGGATATCAAGGTGTAGAATTTATATTTCGTATTGTCTGGGTCTATAAGTTCAGTGGAAGGATGATGTTGACTCAGTAAAATAACAAACATTTTACAAGATAAATTTCACTATGAACATTTAGAGTTTTAATAGCAGATGAACTATTCAAATTTCTAGTTCATATTTCCAAATGGCCATGGGAAGTGGAAAGCAGGTGAGAAGACATGGATTTTGAAATTATTAATGCCAACACAGAATCAGTGACCACTCATAATACTGGATAATAAGGGAACCCTGGGATTTGAACACAGACATGATGGGCCTAGACCTCTAGCAGATTACTCTTTCCACCGTCACTGGCCATCTCCACCAGGAACAAATAGTGGACCCTCTCCCTCTCGGGGACCTCTACAGGACCCTGTCTTCAGTGTAGAACAAGCATGGGAGAGACTGCCCCACTGTCCAAAGGGAGGCTGGGTCAACATCCTCTGCAGCTTGAGGAGGACAGGACGTCGTGAAATGAGAGCAGCCTAGAATGTTCTTTGCTGTGGCCAGGGAGTGTGAGCTCAGACCCACAGGGATGCAGGGGTTACACAGGCTTCTGTGCTGAATATGGGCCCCAGATCAGATCCATGGGGTTTACAGTTAATGGTATTTATATACTTTCCCATATTTGGGAGCTGCTCTCTGCCCTGATCCAGCTTTCTAGTCCTAGTCCTAGTTCTAACTGTGACGCCAGCTCCCCAGACAATGCCTTTAGCCCACCTGCATGTTAGCTGTCAGGCTCAGGCAAAAATTAGTAAAGTCATGGGCCCCTTGTATTGTATAAATAGACTTCCTAGCTTTTTCCGAGATGAAGACCCCCAAATCTCACCTGCTCTACTCTTCCATTGGAAGACTCCCTACTCTTTATCCCTCTGGGAGGGATCCAGGAGCAGTGGATTTGTAGTGCTGGCACCAAGCTCCAGCGATAACCCTAGAGGCAAAAAATAAAAAATGAGTAAATGATAAATCTAAACAAATACCTCAATCTGGGTCACAGTAGTACATCAAATATGAGGCGCTTGCAGAAAGTTGACTTACTTGGATGGCTATTTCCTCAATAAAAAATGTAACCAGAAAAAAATGAAAATTATCCTCTAAGAACACAGGAACCAGTTTGCTTTAGATGTAAGTATAAAGGAAAAATAAGTCTCTCTTGGAAATTCATAATGATAGCCTTCCCACGCATGGCTTATGAACTTGAGTATTTTTTATCTTTGCATTCCAGTAAATGGCAAGTAAAATGAATTTTAAGGGTTTCCAGATTTTTAGTGGTCCCGGATACCTGACAGAAAGAAATACAGATACTGTCTGGAGAAACAACTTTCTTAACCTAGATACTTCAGAAACCTTCAAAAATTAGTTTCAGTCCAAAGAGAAAATATATAATTATCAAAACAAATATAATAAATTAATAGAGAAAAAAAGGTCCCAGATCCGCAGATGTTGGCAGATCAGAGACAAGTATCTAAATTATATAAAAATTATCTAAAAATACATTTTAACAGTTCAAGGAAGAAGGAATAATTAAAAACAAGAGCATGCATATTTTCAAGAAAGTTCCAGAAAAAAATTTCAAAAGAACGTTTATATATTAATGATATAAAATTTTACCTTCAGAGCTCAGTGAATTGATTAGAAACTGAATAGAGAAAAAAATGAAAGAGAACGGAAGAAACCAAAAGCAGTGTAGCACTCTGAATTTTATTTGCCTCCAGGGTCATCACTGGGCTCGGTGCGGGCACTGTGAATCCACTGCTCCTGGAGGCCGTTTCTTCCCATTTTGTGGCCCTTGTTGTTGTTGTAATTTTTCTTGTTGCCATTGTCTTTGTTGTTACTGGATAGGACAGAGAGAAATGGAGAGAGGGTGGGAAGACAGAGGGAGGGAGAGAAAGACAGACACCAGCAGACCTGCTTCACTGTGAAGTGACCCCCTGCCGGTGGGAAGGGGGGTTGCTGGAACCAGGATCCTTATGCCAGTTGGATCCTTCTACCCTGCCCCCACTTTGATTTTTTTTTTTTTTTAGTGTAAGAGGCAAAGAGAATAACATAAGGGCACACATGCATCTCTTTGGAGTTAGCCAAATGAAAATAGGAAGAAATCAGGAAAATCAGCATACTAGTAAAAGGAAATTTCATGCAGTTCAGCACATGGAGTGAAATTTCAAAGCTCCAGTGAACAGAGGAAATTTCATGCAGCCAAGGAGAAAAATAGCACATAGCTATGTGTAATAGGTACTCAAAAGATTGCCAACACAAGTAGTAAAAGCACAAGTGAATATATTTACAAAAGATAGCATGCAGACTTGGGAGAAAGCTCACCCAGTAGAATGCCTGCCTTAGTATATATGAGGACCCGGGTTCAAACCCCTGAACCACATACAAGTACCATAAATAGCGTCAAGTGAGGTGCGACCGGTGGTACAGATATGCTGTGGTGTCTGTCTCTCCCTCCTTTCTGCCTGAAATAAGAATGAAAACAGTAAGTCCAAGATCAGTGAACCGTGAAAGTGCAGGGGAAAAAAAAGATGACCATATACAGAGATTACAAATATATCCCTGCATAAACTTTGATTTAAGAACAAAGAGATATCTCTAAAAGCGTTGTTAACGAAGATCAAAGAAGAAGCAGAAAGACTAACCTGAGTTCAAGTCCTGGTTCCCACCTTCTTCTTCTTCTTCTAGCGTTTGCCCTTCTTCCGCAGCCAGTCAACAGCGTCAGGTTGAGCCTGATGTCAAGTTTCGAGACCTCCTTTGAATCTGGAGAGGTGGCAGTCGTTGACTATGTGGGTCATAGTCTGTCTGGAGCCGCAGGGGCAGTTCGGGTCGTCTCTGGCTCCCCAGCGATGGAACATAGCGGCTCACCGGCCATGGCCTGTTTGATAGCGATTGAGGAGGGCCCGATCATAACGTGCTAGGTCAAAGCCGGGTTGATGCTCGCAAGGGTCTGTGATGAGGGTTTGTTCTTGACCTCAGCTGACTGCCAGCTCTGTTTCCAAGAGACTGGAACAGAGAAGTTCAGTGTAGGCGTAGGGGACCAGATTGGGTGACGAGACGTCAAGCGTTGAACAGGGTGGGCGAAGATATCCGCGTATATTGGCAGGTCCGGTCGAGCGTAGACGTGGGAAATGAACTTAGATGATGCCGCATCCTGACGAATATCTGGCGGGGCGATGTTGCTAAGAACTGGCAGCCATGGAACCGGGTGGAACGGATGGTTCCAGAAATGATCCTCATGGAGGAATATAATTTGGAATCGACCAAGTGGACATGGGGGCTACGGAACCATCCTGGGGCACAGTATTCTGCAGTGGAATAGCATAATGCCAGAGAGGATGATCCTAGTGTGGAAGTGCTCACGCCCCATGAGGAGCTGGCCAGTCTTGCAATGATGTGATTCCTCGCACCCACCTTTGCTGCAGTTTTTATGAGATGTTCGTGAAATGACAGGGTGCGATCGAGAGTAATGCCAAGATAGACTGGCTGGGCTTCATGCCGGATTCTCGTATCGCCAAGCTGCACATTAAGCTCACGCGAGGCCGAGGCATGGTGTAGACGGAAAACAGATGATACCGTTTTTGCAGTGCTAGGGATTAGTCGCCATTTTTTACAGTAATCAGATATCAGAGACATGTCTTTCATGAGTGTTTCCTCGAGGACGTCGAACTTTGATGCCTGAGTTGCACAGCAGATGTCATCGGCGTAGATGAACTTCCTTGAAGAAGTTTCTGGGAGGTCATTGATGTAAATATTAAATAGCGTAGGAGCCAGAACAGAGCCCTGGGGGAGGCCACTTGAGAGAAGTCTCCATCTGCTAGACTTGTCACCCAGATGCACCCGGAATCTTCTGTTTTGGAGAAGAAACGAAATAGTGTTGGCCACCCACGGAGGCAGGCATCTTGAGATCTTGACTAGGAGACCACGGTGCCAGACCGTGTCATAGGCTGCTGTGAGATCAACAAAGACAGCACCCGTCTTTAAATTCTTCTGGAATCCATTTTCAATGTAAGTTGAGAGGGCCAGGGCTTGTTCGCAGGTAGATCTTCCTGGGCGGAAACCAGCCTGGGCGGGTGATAGGAATTTCTCTGTAGGATGAGAAATACGTGACAGAAGCAGCCTCTCGAGGAGTTTGTAACACACGGAGAAAGGAAGCTTCACAGGAATGAAGCAGGGCTACAGTTGTCTCTGTGTCTCTCTTCTTTTCTATCATTTCTCCCCCTCTCAGTTTCTCTTTGTCTTATCAAATAATAGAAAAGAAAAATGGCTGACAGGAGTGGTAGCTTTATCATGTAGGCACCAAGCACTAGTGATGATCCTGGTGGCAATAAAAAAGGATAGAGGGCCGGGGGAGATAGCATAATAATTGTGCAAGCAGACTCTCTTGCCTGAGGCTCTAAAGTCCCGGGTTCAATCCCCCACCCCACCAGGGGAGCAGTGCTCTGGTGTTTCTCTCTGTGTGTAACTCTCTCTCTCTGCATCTCTCTCAAAAAAATAAATAAATAAAAATGATAGAGGAAAAAGTTTCCCACGGGGGTCAGGTGTTAGCAGCAGGTTAAGCGCAGATGGCACAAAGCACAAGGACCGGCGAAAGGATCCCGGTTCAAGCCCCGGCTCCCCACCTGCAGGGGAGTCGCTTCACAGGTGGTGAAGCAGGTCTGCAGATGTCTGTCTTTCTCTCCCCCTCTCTGTCTTCCCCTCCTCTCTCCATTTCTTTCTGTCCTGTCCAACAACAACGACATCAATAACAACAACAATAATAACTAGAACTACAATTAAAAAAAAAACAAGGGCAACAAAAGGGAAAAACAAACAAAAAAATTTAAAAAGAAAAATTTTCTCACCAATAAATCCTTACTAAAATAAACTCTAAGAATATTATTTGAGAAAAGAAACTCATTTCATATTCAAGAGGACTGACAAGCAAATAAATCTGTCAGGATGTAAGTAAATAGAAATGAACAATGTGTACAAGATGATGGTATTTTAGAAAATATGGAACTGGAATACTCCATCAAAATAATATGATGGGATATGTGCATGATATTTACTTAAAATTGCACGATTTTATTGGCAAATGTTAAATAATAGCTAAATATATGGAAAGACATGCCATATTCAAAGGAAGATGCAGTGCCATGTAATAACAGTAGAACGATAATAATACAGAATAAAGGATCTGTACATCAGCCGCCTTCCGATTAAAGTGCAGAAAGAGTTCATCCTTGTAGCAAGAGAAGTTAATTTTAAAATGTATATCAAAGGACAACATAGCAAGAAAAACTCCAGTGTCTGAATGAAAAAGGAGAGGGAGGAACTTGCAATGACAAAGCGTAATTTGAAACTGTCTGCCCAAGTTTATACAGAGTTGCCCCTTCTTTTTCTGGTTCAGTCCTCTCTTCCCCTCCAAGCCATTCATGACAACATAACTACCTCCATATGTCCCTCTCCTTTGCCTCCTCTCTCTCTGGGTGCTGATGGAGCCTCTTATCTTCTTCATCCAATCACTTCTCCCCCGCTAGGAGTATGGATCAAGATTGTTTTGGGGGAGCAGAAGGTAGGAGTTCTGGCTTCTGTCATTGCTTCTCCGTTGAGCATGGGTGTTGACAGGTGGATCCACACCCCCGGCCTGCTTCTATCTTTCCCTAGTGGGGCAGAGCCCTGGAGATGCGAGCGTCCAGGACACATCAGTGAGGCCGTCTGCCCAGAGAAATCGGCATGGAGTCATGGTAGCCTCTGTAATTTGGCGTCTGGAAGGTGGGCATGACCTAAGTTGAGACAAAATGTAAATGAACAGAAACCAGAAAGATAACAGGGTATAACTTCATACCATTCCCACCACCAGGGTTCTGTGTCCCTATGCCCTCCGCTGGAAATTCTAATAGTTCTCCCAAGGTTTGTCTGCACTTAAATATCTTTGCCTGTGTTTTCTATGGCTCTGCCTCCTCTTCCTTTCTAAGCCACAGCTGAGCAGTACTCTGGTGAAAATGATTTAAAAAACAAAAACATTTCCTAGAGGGTGGGGGAGATGGCATAATGGTGGTTATGCAAAGAGTCTCTCATGCCTGAGGCTCCGGAGTTTCCGGTTCAACCCACCCCCCTCCCCACACACACACACACACACACACACACACACACACACACACACACACACACACACACACACACACCACCACCACCACCACCACCGCCGCCGCCACCACCGTAAGCCACAGCTGAGCAGTGCTCTGGCAAAAATAAAATTTTAAAAAATGGTCATTTCCTAGATAATGAAACAAGTATGTGATGCCATTCTCGGTTTAGAGCCAATGTTGTTCTTTTTTTTTTTTTCCCTTTTGTTGCCCTTGTTGTTTTTTATTATTGTTGCAGTTATTATTGTTATTGATGTCATCATTGTTAGATAGGACAGAGAGAAATGGAGAGAGGAGGGGAAGACAGAGGGAAGGAGAGAAAGACAGACACCAGCAGACCTGCTTCACCACTTGCAAAGCAACGGTAGGGAGCCAGGGGCTCGAACCTGGATCCTTACGCCCGTCGTGGGTGCTTAACCTGCTGTGCTATGGCTAGACTCCCACCAGCGTTGTTCTTTATAACCCCTGCTCAGAGAAAGCCAGTTCTTTCCCAGTCTCTCTATCGCTATTGAGTTCTGAACACTAACTCGGGGGTCCATTTGTGGTAGGTTGTCTACAAAGATTGCTTGTGAATGTGCTTCCTTTTTTTCCCCTTCTCTGTCCAGGTCCCCATGGAATTTGAGTTCAGAGCCCTCTGGTCGGCTTCCCTAAAATGTATCCCCCTCTAAGTATGGAACAGAATTCTTTCTGGAGTGAAAAGGTGGGAGTTGTAGTTTCTTTAACTGCTTCTCTGTTGAACATGGGTGTTAGGTCGATCCATACATACTACATACCCTGCTGCAGCCTGTTGCTGTCTTTCCCTAGTGGGGCAGGGCTCTGGAGAGGTGGGGTTCTCGACACACTGGTGGGGTCTTCTGCCCAGGGAGGTCAGGATTCTGTTCCTGACAGACAAGCCTAATGGCAACCAGTGCAGATTGCTATGACATATTTTTGCTCTTTTTATTTCTAAAAGACTATAAAGAAAGGAAAAAAGAAATAATATAGAAGAAAAACCAGAAACTTTTCATACCTAGGTGGGAAGAGGGAAAAATAAGAAAACAAACAAACACCTCTAAGGATTAGAATTGCCAAACGCTGTAAATAAGGAGAGTAGGGTTGGGGGGGAATCAGCCCTGGACTTGTCTACATGAGAAGGATGTCATGAGTGAGTTCAGAGAACTGTTCCCAAAGAGTGACTAAGAAGCCACAAGTTCTCAGGGGTGTTTTAGCCACTTGCAGGTTATGGGAAGGGCTTCCAGCCCCACAGGACAGCAGCAGAGAAACGTGCTGGTTTCTTTCTGGGCACCAGGCATGAGTCAGGTGACTCAACGCACCGGACTCATGGAGAAACAGCAGTGGTCCTTGGCCTGGGCAACCTCTTGGTGTCTCTTCCATCTGTGGCGCACCCTGCAGAAATGCACTGGTACCTTCTCGGATCACGGGGACGGAGATCTGGCAATCTGGCAAACCGGGTTCCAGCCGGCTTTCTCCTTAACTAGATGAGAACACTCTTTTCCACCTAGAGCTCAGAAGACAATAGTGATTCTTATTAGTATTGTATCATTATTCATATTTTATTTTTTGCAGAACCAGGGCCTGCACAATTTCACTTATCTAGCCCATGTTTTTTATTTTTTTTTTCATTCAGGTAGTAAGACTGAGAGAGGGAAGCAGACACCATAGGACCAGATCTTGATTCAGTGCCTTTGCACCTCCCATCCTGAACTTGGGGCGTGAACTTGTGTCATCATGTGAGAATTCAGGCTCCTACCTGATGGGCTCTTCCTCTGGCCTTGAATGTAATCATTTGATGCCATGGAATGAACTACATAATTTTGCTCCTAGCACTCTATTTCCATACGTGGATACAAACTTGAATTGTCAATAGAAAATGGTACATCTTCTGAAAGTGGATGAGGCAGGGAGAGGGTGGTAGCAGGTATGGTGCACCTGGTTAAGCACACATAGTACCGTGGTGTGCGGGTTTGAGCCCTGGCTCCCCACCTGTAGGGGAGGTGCTTCACGAGTGGTGAAGTAAGTCTGCGGATGTATATGTCTTTCTCTCTTCCTCTTCTCCTTTCTTTCTTTCTTTCTTTCTTTCTTTCTTTCTTTCTTTCTTTCTTTTCTTCCTTTCTTCCTTTCTTTCTTTCTTTCTTTCTCTCTCTTTCTTTCTTTCTTTTGCCTCCATGGTTATCACTGGAGCTCAGTGCCTGCACTACAAATCCACTTCTCCTGGCAAACATCTTTTTTCCAATGTTGTTGTTGCTGCTATTGTTGTTGTTAATAGGACAGAGAAATGGAGAGAGGAGGGGAAGACAGAGAGGGGGAGAGAAAGACAGACACCTGCAGACCTGCTTCACCACTTGTGAAGCGACTCCCCTGCAGATGGGGAGTCGGGGGGGTTGAACAGGATGCATGAGCTGGTGGTCTTTGCACTTTGCACTTTGTGTGTTTAACCCTGTGTGCTACCCACCACTAGACCTCTCTTCCTCTTTATCATCCCCTACTCTCTCAATTTCTCTTTGCCCTATCCAGTACAAATTTTAATAAAGGGAAAAATAACTGGATTTGTAGCGCAGGCACCGAGCCCCAATGATGACCCAGAAAGCAAAAACATACGCGCTGGTCTCCCTCACCAAGCCCTCTGTATGAGAGCCCTGAGCATCAAAGCAGGAAAAACAGAAGTGGACACAGATCAGAACTTTGAACTTTGCAAAACTCGAGCAGGCATTCCTTGATGTACCCAAGGGAGGTGTGGTTAAAACGTGTGCACGAGCTGGTAATGCATGTGCCAAAAGAAATCTTTCCATAAGAAATTGTGGTGGAGAATGAATTTCAGAGGGGGCTAGTGTTCATCCAGACAAAGGAGGGTTTATACTTGCCTGTCCTTAGAAGAGAAACACTTCAATGGGCAGGCTTACTCATGAACAGGACTCCAAACAAGTGCTGGGTTTGATGAAGGAGGGTCGAGTATTACAAAAGCAGGAGATGGTGATTATTGGGAGTGTAAGATTGCCTTCCCCCAGGAAAGGGGGAAAGGATGAGAAGGCAGAAACGTTCCTTGAGCGTTTTCATTACTCACAGGGTACGTTTGACTTGCTGTGTGCTCCAGACCCAGGAATTTGAGAAACACATGGGAGGTTTAGTGGCTCTGGAGGAAGTTCTAGAGTGGTGGTGTCTCTCCCTTTCTTTCTTTGTCTCTCTCTGACTGAAGCAATGAAAACTTGCCTGCAGAAGAATCTTGCTCCAAAGAAAGAAAGAGAAAGAAAGGAAGGCAGGACAGAGGAAAGGAATTGTAGCACCTTTACTGTGTCCAACATTACAGTTTGCTAGTTGCATGAGAATTGGTAGAACGACTAAGGTAGCAAATGTAACAGAGAAACCAGAGGCAATGAAGTAGGAAGCTCCCCTCCAGCACTGAGTGGGCTGCTGCCTCCCATGGGCATCACCTCCTAGATCTTTGTTCTGTATACAGGCTATGAATACGCCGTGTAGAATGCCTCATACGTTTTGTCTATGGCATGTGCTGAGATTCTCTCTAAATTTCATGTGTGATGTAATGGACAGCTACATAGCCCGGTCCATCCCATCTTCTGCATACATACTCCGCTGGGTAATTACCTAATTAGGCTAGAGCCCTTGCCTGTTTGGGAAGGAGAGAGGAGCTGTAGAGGAGATGGTAAAACCAGGAGAGAAAACATAAGATGAACTTTTTTTTTTCTGAGTGAAAAATGAGAGGGACTGGGCAGACTCCTATCCCTCACTAGGTCTGGTCTCCCTGGTTTTGACCAATCACTAATACAAGGTACCTAGACTCTCTGCCTGGTTTGGTCGTATTTCAGTTATTTAAATGTATGGTTATTATCCAAGAGAAAGGGGGAAAGGAGATATAGCATAGCTTCTACCTTCAATACATTAAGCTGCATTTTCCCTCTTAAGGATGATGGGCATACTTTAATATTTAATTTTCTGACCAATTTGGCCTTTTCAGGAACAACTAATGGTCATTTAGTAAATACACATTGACTTACTAAGTGCAAGACAGTCCTTCCTCTCAATCAAAATCTTGCCCATTTTTCTAGGTCAATTCCCTTTAAACTACAAAGTCTCCTCTAATAGCTTTATTCATAAAAATCCTTTCTCTGGAATTATTATTGATTGTGCATATCCACTCAACCTTGTCCACTTTGTTACTTAATCCTTTTTATTAGGGAAGCTAAAAAATAATAGCCAGAGTTAACTGCTGAAGACCTTGGATATTTCCTGCTTGCATTGAAGCCACTACCTTGGTGGCGGCAAAGTGAAGATACAGCACAAGCTGGTTCAATCCACATCTTTTCGTGGAGGGAGGGTCAACTCCTTTTGAAATATTTCATGGTCAGAAAGTAAGTAAGGCACTTCTCCCACTCTGGTCACCCCACAATCAGGAGACGCTGGTTTGAAATGAATAAACTGACATCCCCAAAAGGAAATAAGGAAAAAAAAAAACTTAGCAAGCGCTAAGGGTGTGTCAGCCCCTAGATGTAATGGTCCCTGGAGGAAGTTCATCCCAACCATTGTCAGACTTTAGACATATCAGCCAATACATTTGATTTTGATTCTTTTCTTCTGGCAGAAGAATTTTCAGAGTCACTACAGACTCGACACACACAGGCCAGTGCGCTTGAGGGAGTCGCACATTTGTGGTTCACTTTCGCTGCTCTAGCTTATCCTTATCCCACTGTGCACAGAACAGGGGATCCTGTGAAGAACAGACACGTTATCAGTAGTCGTCAGAGCAATGACTCTTCTGGCTTCCACAAAGCCCCTGGAATATTGTATACCACAGATACTCATGAGATTTTTCCCGTGTAGGAGATCACACAAGCAAGTCCAGAATTTCAAGATGACTAGGTCACCTGTTTTCCAGAAGAAATTGTGCGCACTTACTCTTGTTGTGCAGATGGGTCACTGATGCAGAGTTTACACCCTTTGTTCATGAGAACTACTTGGCCTAAGTGTGTTTAGATGGTGACCTTTTGACTTCGCAATGATGTTCTGATTGTGACAGCTCCCTGGACTTACTGATGGCTCAACTCATTACTATTATTATTATTATTATCATTCTGACTTTACGATGGTATGAAAGCAATGTTAATTCTGTAGACTAGGTGTAGCACTGGGCTGGTTAAATGTATCATGTGCATGTGGGGCTTTACATGCACACGTACACACACATGCCTGCACTCAGCATGTGAATATGCATTGGTCCACCAACTTCCTGGAAAGTTTACTTACTGCACTTAGAAAACCTGAAGTATAAATCAAACAGAATGAAGTTTGCTCTACCTCCCCTTAACAGACTCCTTTCCATGAATTCTGTGTGTGACTTGTTCATGAAGATGGAAAAGTATCTGAAGATTCTCTTTCAACTTGTCTGGGTTTTCCTTGAAGACTCTGGCATACAGCATGAAATTAAAATAACCTGGCAGAGCCAACGAGTTTGCCCACAAATACCAAGGAATAAATATTAGAAATGATGGATTCTCTTTCCCTTTTCAGCCATGAATATGGTCCAGTCAGGGGCAAGGTCTAGAGAATAATTTAAAAATAAACAAATAGAAGCAAAGAGCCATTTTATTCTTTTATTCAAAGTTTATTAAAATACAAGAGCAAATTGTAAAAGCACACATACCACTCAGCACCAATATAATAATACTCTTTCTACAGATAATCTCCAAAACATTTCTGTTTCTGCAACTGAGCAACAGCGAGAGACACACACGTTCTCACCACATTTACCCAGGACGCACAGCCCCGAATACTCTCCTTGCCAGGGAGACAGAGCTGGGCAGAGATAGACTGGTGTGGATACATCCAACCACAGACTGAGTCACTGACTCTTTCGTCAGTAGTTATCATTCACACACCAGTGACCTCTGCCCATCCCAGTCTGCCTCTTCGGGTGCTCAATTCTTTGGGCTAGTGACAGTCCAGTGACAGTGTGGTGCAAAACAAAACGAAACTGGCCAACGTTCCCTACCCACTATCTTTGCATTGCTTTGGTTATAAAGTACTGGGTACTTATGTCTGCACAGCCTCCAGCCCTGACCCACACAAGAACTATAGTGACGTGATCTGGAGAAGTCTTGAGAGAGAACGTTACTCATTTCCCTCCCCGTTCTGTGGGCTTCTTTCATTTACATATGCTGCCATTTGCTTTTAAGGGGGCTGGGGGGGGGGGAGGAGGTGTCAAGCCGAAATAGTGATTTCACTAAGCATATCCTGGGTCTTCGAAGTTTCCTCAGTAAATATAAAAATCAACTCCCTGGAGTTGCCGGCACTACAGCTCAAGACAGGCAGCGAGTCCCAACGTGCGTGAACAGACCCGTTTGCCCATCTTGCTCATGTCTGCCCCCAGCTCATTCAGACTCATGCTGAACAGTGGCGGTCTCCTCAACAGGAGGCCTGGCTCCTGGAGCTACCCAGACCAAGTGACCCAATGTGGGAACCTCTCACAGTCACTGGGTGACACGCAGCAGCCTGCCTCAGAGGTGAGAGGCTTCTTGCTAAGATGGTAGACGCAACCTACAAGGACCTAGTTCTTCCCGGTTAGTCATTTCTTGACTCTTCCAGGCCCCACCTACCCCCTTGCACTGAGGAACGCAGGACACTCCATAGGGAGTGCGGATCACTGGTTGGCGTGGATGCCTCATTGTGGACATACTATTGAAGACTGGGTTTGCTTTCTATTTCTAGGATGAAGGAGGAAGTAGGGAGGAGGAACATACATGTGAATACTTTGGCGCTGATTTTTGGCAATATCATTTTTGTTTGACCTCCTGGAATTTAAAGTTGATTTCTATCCCCACTGGAAATCTCTCCATGCTGGTAAACAGAGGTTTTTCACTACACCCTTCAGTGGGACAGAAGGTGACGTCTTCATTTTCCCACAGTGGCTTTATGACTATAAATAAACATATTTTCTGACCATGAGTCGGAGGCCAGGTGGAATAAATTGCTAGATTCATCTTATGATGCAAAGAGCAGGGAGACAGGCAAACCAGTCCCCCCACACCCCCCCCCCCCCCCCCCGCAGTGGATGTAGCCTCAGGGCATTCTGGGGGCCTGTGGGTCCAGCTGGGAATTCTGGCAAAGACATAATGTCTTTAACCTGCACCCACCCACATGTGATATAATATTTCATGATTTTTATTCATGAATCCAAATAGGGAAAAAAAAGACAGCAGGAGTATTTCCTTGTTATCAGGCTCCTTGGGGAAGAACACTGAACTGCCTAAGTAGGTCATATAAGAGTAGTTATTACCAAAAATCAGGAGCACATACTAGAAACAAACTGAAGACAAAGACCCAGGGCCAGCAACATGAGTTCAAAAACTCATGAAGGGTGAAAGACTGACCGCAGCGGCAGCCACACCAAGCAGGAGCAGAGTTCCTGTCTGCCCGCATCATGATATCTGTGCAAAACACTTCCACGTTGTTGTGCAGATGTTTCATTCGTGCCCATTTGAGAAAGTCATTGTGGAGTCCACAAATGTTTTCTCTAAGCAATAAAATAAAGTCGAGTCGTGACTAGTTCCAAGACATAATGGTATTATCTAAAATGGCTTGGAGATGATTTCAATAACTGTCAAGCTAATTCAGTGTGTGTGTTTTTAAGGCTAAACTGATAGCTTCATGTAAACACACCCTACTGGGAGGTCACGGGGGTAACATATAGGTACAAAGAGGACTCGTTTTGGTAAAATGGGACCCATACTAGCAATCTAATGTTCTCTCTAAGCATATAAGTTAAGCACTGACTCTTCTCCGCCTCAAATGAGTTCTTGTGAGAACTCAACACTTCTTATCTTCATAGAAATGATACATTACAAGGAATCATAAACATTTTTGTTGAGATAAATAAGTTATATAATTACAGGTTTACCCTAACTCCAACACCAAG
This sequence comes from Erinaceus europaeus, assembly GCF_950295315.1. Classification (NCBI taxonomy): domain Eukaryota; kingdom Metazoa; phylum Chordata; class Mammalia; order Eulipotyphla; family Erinaceidae; genus Erinaceus; species Erinaceus europaeus. The sequence goes on from NC_080183.1 coordinate 17,918,390, forward strand.
CCTTTCTACATATTGTAGGATTCCTGAGCTTTGTCAATCCACTTCGCCATTGACCCTTGAGCAATCTTTCTTCCAGCAGCTCTTCAGTGTTCTAAGGAACATCTCATTTTTCCCTGATATTCAGCCTATGCCATCTCATACGTGTCTTTACTTTGCCTCATTTCACCATTGCACTATCCTGGGGAGAGGAATTATGCCCACAGCATCCTCTCTTTCCCTACACATAAATCACAGTGGGGTGATTCTTGCCATCATCCCTTCCCCCAGACAACTAGGACAGCCTTAGCTGTACTGCATTCCCCCCACCAGCTTCTTGAACATCCTGTTCCACTATTGAATATGCAGAACCAAGGGGACATTTCAGGACCACAGCGTGTCCGCTGTTCATTTCTCTTCTCTAGATCAGGTGGGGCCCACTGACCAGCCTTCAGGAGAAGGTTGAACAGCTGAGGATTCTGGAATAATTGAGCCTCAGTGTGATTGTCCAGGAATCCCAAACTTGTTTTGTTTCTCTCTGGCTGTGTCTTACCGAATTTAAAACTCTGGAAACCTTAAGTGCTGCTATAAAATAATCAGTTAAAATGAAGCTTTCATATCTATACAATATCACCTATGTACTGTTCCAGTCTGTTAGAAAGAGAAACATTTGGTTCTTAGACACTCACTTCCTACAGTTCTGATCATTTCATGACACTAATTCAGAAAGATATTTTCAACTTTAGATCTTTTTTTTTCCCATTAGTTTTAGTGTATGTTTCACAGAATGACCTTGAAAACTTTTGATAGTATCTATACATAGAATCATATACTATGATTTAATACTCAAATTTACAGTAGAAACTATGATACAAAAATTGGCTGATCTATTCCTTTGAGGTTATAATATTTAGATTATATTACTCACAGGTAGACTTCAAGTCTGTTTTAGAGTATAGTAAAAGTATGAATTCACACCTATAAATTAAAATGGCATTGTTCTGGGATGCTGTAGAGGCTTCAGATGATCAAACCTCAGCCAGTCGGAACAATGTAAGACCCAAGTACAGACTGAGAATACCACAGTGCCGAATGCAATAGGCTAGTCAGGGTTGACTTTTCTCAAAGCCTCCTCTCCTAAACTACTGGTGGGCATTATCTCAAAACAACTCTCCCGTTCTCTGTTTTGCAACTGAAGAAAACTTGGCACCTCGTATTCATGATAACGCCTGTCTGAGGAGGAGAAAAGGGAGTGGTTAAGGTGCTTGCCCTTAGCAGCTGAGAGCACGTAGCTGGGCTGCAGAGCACACGCACTCCCTGTGTTGCATGTATGGAAAAGACTTCTGGACAGGCCCCACTGAATGGCGCCGTGTCATAAATGCAGGAGTGGGGAGGCATAGACCAGCGCCACTGGGCCCACTGGTTGTCATAAATGCAGGAATGGGGAGGCATAGACCAGCACCACTGGGCCCACTGGTTTTACTTTTAATTGGTATCATGGAGTATAATCCACCAACTGAAAATACACATACCACAAGCATGGTTTTAAAAAGTAATTATTAAATAAAAAAAGCCTTCATGAGGTGGGGGGGGGTATATAGCACAATGGTTATGCAAAGAGATTCTCATACCTGAGGCTCCAAAGTTCCAGGTTCAATTCCCCGCACTACCATAAGCCAGAACTGAGCAGTGTTCTGGTAAAAAGAAGAGGAGGAGGAGGAGGAGGAGGAGGAAGAAAAGAAAGAAAAAAACCTTCATAAATACTAATATCAAAGTGCATTTTTTGCCTTTTCCATCTCCGTTTCTCACTCAGTCAAGGACTGTTTTAGCAGGCTTCTTCTTATGCCTGGCCTTGCATCTTTCTGTGAAAAATAAATTGTTCCCACTCTCTACAGCTCCAAGTTGAATCTCAAGGAAGCCTCCTAATATGTGTCTCCTACCTCCTTTCCATAGTTGATCAATTTGATTTTCCACTAGACTAGAAAGTAACCCTCAGATTTCAAGTGATCATGCTAACCCTCTAGGTTGGGAGTCATCCTTGGTCTCTACAGACACACATCTGAATTCTGGGACTGCTTTAAATTGGCATCGAATAATACATAAAGAGACACTAGAACACCAGTCACTAACATGTTAAACACCGTGGTCCCAACCACATGACTTCAGTGGCAGAACTCACGGTAAGTAAATATTGGGAATTTTCCAGTTGGCTTCTATCCAGGCTAAATAAACCCTAGGCAACCTCCCATTTACTAATATAGACAGCACTTTCCCTAACAGAGCAACGATTCATGATTTTCTTCATGTCCCAGAGCACACGTTAGCCGTGTCACTTCTTTTCCAGGTCAGCTGCTCAGATGCTGAGAGAACGTGTCTTCCTCTCCATCTTGGAAATTGTTTCACCCAGGACTTTTCACTGGGAAAAAGAAGCCATCCGCCAAATGTCATTTGAATGGCACAGAAGTATTGAGATGTAAGAGGCTTGTGTTCATCTGACATGCAAATCCCCATCTTTCAGTGAGGCAGTGGGACGTAGTTGAAATAGTGGATTCAGTTCTGAGTTTCCTTCCCTTTCCATATTAAAAACAAAACAGACAAACAAAAGAGCCTCTATTGCAATCATACCTTTAACAGCTAATCTAGATTTCATCTCTGGCTGAAACTCTTCTCCAGCCAATGCCGGACTTCTTGAAGGTTGTAGCAGAAGGGACCCTTTCCTCCCAGATAGGCAATTTTCTGTCTCTGCACGATGCACACGCGTTCAAAGGCGACCCCGTAGGCTACGTTGGCATTATTGTCCATGCGGTCAGCCACAACTCTGCACTGGGGCGGCAAGGAGAAGCGCTCCAGGAGCTGGTGAGCTGCTGCACATCTGTCTTCCTGGCTGCGGTGCTTCCTCACGTCGAGAGACAGAGAAGAATCCCCAGGCACCGCCCAGCCATCTGAAGGATGAGCTTCATCGATGTAGACCAACAGGAAATCAGCCACTGAGGAGAACTCTTCCACCAGTTTGCTGAAGGTCGGCAGCTGGCTAGTGAAAGGCGGTCAAGTGGCCGAGCCAAAGTTGACCACCAGTGGGCGCTCGGGGCTGGCAAAGTCCAGAAGGTGGCACTCGGCTCCATCCACCATCTTATCTTGGGCGCCCCTGCCAGTGTTGTCACCTGCTTCAGGCTTGGAGACATGAACCACACTAGAATTGGGGGCGTTTTCACCCAACTTCACCTGTGGGCAGAGAAAAAGAAGGAGGCAGAGAACACCACTTTAAATACATCGCCACTTGAGTGTACTCTCTATAGTCATAAACTCTGATGAGATGTGGCACTTTCTTCAGAGGATGCAACAACCATAGACGGATTTAAATGAAGCAGCAGCATAACAGGGGGTGTCGGGAATGGCCCCACAAAGGGATTTTATTTTTTTATTCTGCAGAGTAAGTGCTTTCAACATTGAAGGCCACGACTGCTAACTCCCTTCATAATTAGTACGAGGCTGGTATTTTCTCCAAGCCTACTTGCTGTCAATGCCGAGCACATATTATATAACAGATGATTAATTGACTTCATTTTAAGCAGCAGAAGCATACTTGCAGACAAAGGATCAGCCATAAGATATAGTACCTCTTTCTGAATTCCCACTAGAGAAGTCTAAAATCCTCAGGCGAGATCTGTATTTTCTTGCTAAATGCCAAGGCACATAATTTAACTGCATCCAGTCACTGAGAGACAGGGCACTCAGTTCTCAGTCAGAGCTGGCAAACCTCTGGCCCCACATAATAGAAGGGGATCTGCCACTTGACCCTTTCATTAGCTTTGCCGTCTGTAAAATGGTGATAGTCGTTTAGACGGTAAAATAAGGGAATGGCTCTTTGTGTACTATGTAGATAAAAATAACTATATCAAAACCCGGGGGTATGGATTGACCTGTCACTGCCCATGTCCAGCAGAGAAGCAATTACAGAAGCCAGAACTTCCACCTCCTGCACCCCAAAGAATTTTGGCTCATACCCCTGGAGAAGTAGGTGGGGGAGACGATCCGAGGGCTTTGAACTCCGATTCCACCAGGACCTGAAGTTTCTGTCACAAGGAATCTTGCTTAATTCTCCTGCCCTCAGGAGGGGGTGTTTAATGGTATACAGTCAATAGTAATCCAGCTGTTTGTCCCCAGTTTCCTGCAGAACGCTCTAACCCCCTTCTAGGCCCTCCTCTGCTATCACATACCAGGACCCGAAAGCTCTTCCCCCACCCTCCTTTCCAGAGTCCTTTTCTTTGGGGCAGTGGGCCAAGCCCAGTCCAGACTCTGCTCTGTGTTTAGCCCTCGGTTCTTATTTCTCAGCTTCTGGCTTATCTCACTTCACATGAGGAACCTTGATTTTATACCATCACTTAAAGGGAGATGAATCTTGAGGAAATGAGGCGCTGTTTCTCTTATCTGAGAGAGAAGGGGAACAAATGAAAGATGCTTGGAAGGAATAATAGGGGTAGGTGTGACTTAGAAGGAAAGTGAAAGCAGGATTGTAGGGAAAATAGGAAAACAGATAAAAAGATAGACAGACAGACAGACAGACAGGTAATGACAGATATAAAGTCAATTCATGTCAGTGGCCTTGGGAGAACCACTGCAGTTCCTAGTGGAGGGATAGGGACATAGAACTCTGTTGGTGAGGGCACTGTGGAATCAGACTCCTATTATATAACCATCTTCTAAATCAATATTAAATCACTAGTAAAATTATAAATAAAACAAGATTATCTATAGCATAATATAAAAATTGAAAAGGTTACTGTGTGGTGTAGGTTACCATCATAAATGCCACCCAGGCAGGTAAAACAGAACTCTCTCTCCCTGGAAAGTCCACATTTTAAAAATGTTATCTGGCCGGGGAGATCAAATAACAGTGCACAGAACCTCCCGTGCGAGAGGTCCCAGGTTTGACCCGCCCCCCCAGAGCCACTAATAGCCAGATCTATATGGTGTGTTGAAGAAGCAAACAAACAAATCAATCTTTTTAGAAAAGATTGAGATCTCCTCAGTGTGACAGCCTTCCTCAAGGTTCCTACAGCTGGTGCCCACTCTATGACTCCTAGCAACTTCACCATCTGCATCAAGTAAGAGAATGAACAAAACAAAAAATACACAGTTAATCCAAAATTCTTCTTCAGGTTTCTCATGGGCCTGTATGTTTGTCTCCCTCTTTTGATCTACAGGGTCACACACCACTTACTGGCCTGTTGTAAATGTTACCAAGAATATCCTCTGAACTATAACTATACATACTCAAGCTGAAGAGATGCAGAAGGAAATTGAGCCATTTCCCCCTTTATGTGTGGATTAGATAGTTGTACAAAGACTGAAGAGAAGTTTGCTGGCCTTTGGGTCTGTAAGGTGAAAGAGCCAGTGATTTCAGTGAGGATTAGCATAATGGAATACTCCACTAGAAGAGTTTAGTCAAAGCCAACAGCATCAAGGCAGGACCACTGATTTTCAGCGCTAGTGTTAATATTTCAGAACACTCCCAGCCAAATTGACTTATTTCCCTCACAGAAGTATAGCCACATATCACACTGCTGACAGTTGAAGTCATTTAGAAATGTGTTGTTAAAGACTCAATAATTTGGGGGCCAGACAGTGGCACACTTGGTTAAGCACACCTATTATCATGTGCAAGGACTGGGGTTCAAGCCCCCGGTCCCCCACCTGCAGGGGGAAGGCTTCACGAGTGGTGAAGCAGGGCTACAAGTGTCTCTCTCCCTCTCTATCCCCTCCCCTTCCCTCTCCATTTCTGGCTGCCTCTATCCAACAAATACAGAAAATAAATAATTAAAAAAAAAAAAAACTCAACAATCCAAGCTGATAGAAAACACTCAGGAACTTTTATTCAGAAGCTTCTATTAATGTTCATGCAGAGCCCCTTTTGACCTGAGACAATTAAAGAAGTCATTTCTCTTCTTTCTGGAAAATCCTAGCAGGGCAGTTCTGAAGCAAGTACTATTAGTTTTCTAGAGGAAGGTTCAGAATAGCAATTAGATTCCTCGGAAAACAAAGATGTTGCTGGGATTTAAATAAGTACATTCGCCTACAGTGACTATCAGGGAGACATTATTTTACTTAAAAATGAGTTTTCTTGGGCATTTTGCAAGTGGCACTAGACACTGGAGTGCTCCCCAGTGTGTTGGGAATGGGGCTTGAACCTGGCCACAGGCATGACAAAGGAGACATTCTCCCACACAGCCTATCTTGAGAGCCCCTAATGACACTTTTATTTATTTATTTTTTTTAACTAGAGCACTGCTCAGCTCTAGCTAATGGTGGTGCTGGGGATTGAACCTGAGACTTTGGAGCCTCAGGCATGAGAGTCTGTTTGCATAACCATCACGCCATCTCCCCCTACCCCAAATAACACTTTTTAAAGAGCTGGGCTATAGAGACCGCATGGTGGTAAACCTGGCTGAGCACACATGGTACACTGTGTAAGGACCTGGGTTCAAGCCCCCAGGCCTCGCCTGCAGAAGTGAAGTTGTTAAGCAGTGAGGTGTGCGGGAGTCTCTGTCTGTCTCTCTCTCTCACCTCTCCCCTTTCAACTTCTCTGTCTCTATCCAGAATCAATCAATCAATCAATACATTTAAAAAGGACAATTAAAAGAAGAGCTGATTTCATGAGCTACACTTTTATCTGACGTAGCAAACATATCATCCGTACATAATATATGTGTATATTTTAATGTGTATTTTAGGTACGCTTATAGGTAAAATATACATGCTAAAGGTGCTATGATTGTTGCTGCTGCTGTCAGGGCTTCCCAACTGCAGGATGTGTCTTCAGATAAAGAGAAACAAGAGAGGAGGGTGGGAGTGGAGGACTGAGTGGGGAAGCAGGAAGACAGAGGGCCACTGAAGCCCCTGGAATGCAGCAGGGATCAGGTCTGCACCTGGGATTCACACACGGCAAAGCAAGCACACCATCCAGGCGAACTTTTGTTTTGTATCCTGTTTGTAAACTAGTGTTTTACACAATTCTAAGATCACAGAGTTACGGCTCTGTAACTGCAACCAAAATGCCCCTCCTCCTCCACAACCACCGGAGTTCTCACAGAGCTGGACAGTCAAGCGATTCGGTTTTTGTTTTCTAGTTCCTAAGCTTTAATTCTCTGTAGTTTACAAGGAATGAAACCACCCAGCTGCTGTCTTTCACCTCCTTATTTACGTCACTGAGCATAATCACCTCCAGTTTTATGTATTTTTGTCCTGAAGGACATTATCATCATCATCACCATTTCCATCTATGGGTTCTTTTTAAATTTCTTCGTAGCTTTCGGTGGAGGGTAGGCATCAAAGTCATCAATTTCTTATAAAGTGTTCTCACATTAAAAATGAGGATTTAGGGGAGTCCGGCAGCGCAGCGGGTTAAGCGCACGTGGCGCAAATCGCAAGGACTGGCGTAAGGATCCCAGTTCAAGCCCCAGGCTCCCCACCTGCAGGGAGGTCATTTCACAGTCGGTGAAGCAGGTCTGCAGGTGTCTGTCTTTCTCTCCCCCTCTCTGTCTTCCCCTCCTCTCTCCATTTCTCTCTGTCCTATCCAACAATGACGACAACAATAATAACAACAACCATAAAACAACAAGGGCGAAAAAAGGGAATAAATAAATTTTTTTTTAATAATGAGGATTTAGGGTGCTATTGTATATTGAATACAATAGTGCTTGCAATATTCCTCAACATACTCTGATGTACAAGGCGTGAACGGACTCTCATTGGTCTAAATCACTAGTGTTGGAGCGATTGCTCATTATGTGAATAACTCACACACAGGAGAAACGTATTCCCTGGACGCCGTGTCTGTAGGTTCTAGGTAGGGGAAACCATCCACCTGATTCGTAGGATATTTGAAAGCTCTGAACACTTCTGTGATTGGGGTCGGTGGGGCTGGTATTTCCTGACTCCCAACCAAGCAGAACGTGGGTGGGTCACTGTACTTTTCCTGATTATTCAACTGAACGATCTAATCTGACACTTCAGTTACAGGTGACTGTCCTGTTACCTGTGATTATTTCTCTTGGAAAGCTAAAGTACCTTCTCCTTCTTAGTGGCACTGTCCAGTTCAGTCACACAAAGTTTCCCCAAATAGAGACAGACTAGTTTACTTCAGAAAATTTAGAACTAATACAGGAACTCCACTCAAAAATTTAAATAGTCACCAAGTACAAAATGGTCTTCACGTATTAGATGAAGCATTTTGTTAAACTGGGAAACACACACACATCTTTTTCTTAGTTTTCCCATATGGATGGCTAAATAAATGATAATTGTTACGCTCCAAGGTAGTGGCGAAAGAAGAACTGTACACTGACTTTTGGATGGACACAGCCATAGTTAGATGATGGACGAATTCCTTGAGCCCGACGGCTCAGAAAACAAATCCTAGAGACCCAGGGCAGAGGGCTGCCGGCCTCGGCATTCGGTGCCACTGGCCTGCCCACACTGTGCCTGCCGGGCAGCGCACGAAACAAAAGTAGCCAGCCCTCTTTACTTTGCTGAGCAGACATGGGGCTCTAGTGGAGATGAAAGTGAATTAAGCAGATAGCCAGTTCAAGACAATGTCCAGCTAAGAGAAGATGCCAATATAAGACCAATGTGACTCACACAGCCTGGATGGAAACACACACCCTCTTCTATCATCTATAAATTTAAGTGTGGCCTGACCAACTGCCTGCTTTTATAAGCATCACACAATAATGACAAAAGCTGTCTGCCTTTGCTAACGTCTACAGAAGAAAGAAAATTCAGCAATGATAAGGACAAATGAATAAAATTTTGTTCTCGACTTAATTCTCATTTCTCATCGTCTCATTTGATGGGCCAGAAAATGAGCCCATTTCTCACATGCAGAATGTCTGTTTGCTAAGCCATGCCCCCTACTGAGGGGGAATGAGCAAATCCCCATTGTCGTCAATGGTTGAAGATTCTTTGCTTTCCCCAGGAGCTAAGCATTCCTTGACCGAGAGCCAATGGTGATGAGGAAAATAAAGTTGGTCCCATAATAACATTTAGGCTACAGGAAAGAAACTCAACAAAAACAACCTATCCCCTGATACTCCCAAACTTTATTTTAATTTCCCACAGTGGCACAGAAAGTCTCCTGGCCACAAGTTACCTATCATCTTAATTTCTCCTTCGTAGAGGATTTGTGTTTGGTTTTTGTCCTTAATGAGACATATTTGCCAAAGAGGCATTCAAAAGGCATTTTTTACTCTTGCGGAAGAGTAATTAGGTCGGTACCTCTTTCCCTGCCAGCAGTATCCGCTCTAAAGAGAGCTCTGCCTGGTATTTAATGCCCAAACACAAGAAGCATCATTTCCACTAATTGGTCTTGAAGTTCTGGTCTTCCCAAAGGGTCCTTTTATTTTTCAAGGATCAGAAAAGGACCTACGTAAAATGTAATATCATCATCACCGACTTCTTTCTCTCTCACTTGTCCTCTTACAGTTGTTCCTTCCCATGTTGTTGCCATCAACAGTAACACAACACCAACAAAGGAAGGAAATCAAGGGCTTGCCTTTTTTTTTTTTTTTTTTTTTTTTTTTTACAATGGGAGACATCTTGGACCAAGTTCAAATACCAGCAACAGCCATCTTCACAAATATGAACATGAGTGTGAACACAAGCACACACGTACCAGTGGGGCGCCCTTGATGATGGGACCCTTTGCGCTGGCAGAGTTTAGTGCACAGGAAAGAGTAATGTGGCTTTAGCATGTGGACTGAGAAATGCAGGGCGAAAGGAGAAAAGAAAGAACCATGCATCAAGCAGAGGCTGGAGAGAGAATCTACTACTAATCATTCCTTCCTTTCTCTTTCTCACCTACCTACCTTCCTTCCTTCCTTCCTCCCTCCCTCCCTCCCTCCCTTTCTTCCTTCCTTCCTTCCTTCCTTCCTTCCTTCCTTCCTTCCTTCCTTCCTTCCTTCCTTCTTTTACCTTCATGCAGCTTGAGAGAGATTCTGGAGAAAACATGGCTTACTCTCTGGACAGAAAGTAAAGCAAACAAGAAGAGTGCCACTGAGTATGTGTTTTGACTGGACAAATTGTAAACAGTCTTCATGATACCCAAACCTTGGAAAGGCTTATTATTAACTATTAGGAAATATCAAGATCTAATCTAATGACTAGGTTCCACCATTGTTCTTACAAACATTGCCAATCAGTAAGCACTGACTTAGCCCTTTACGTTCAGATTGGCCAAAGATCTCAGAGATGAAGAGGGAATTAAGTTGCCTACTCTTTCCTCCAACTTCCAGTTCCCTTTTGGACATGCTCTTGTTGATGTGATCTTCAAACTGTTCTTTGCGTTCTTGGGGGAAATGCTTCTCCATTAAAGGAGCCATTTTCCATTGTAGCAACTAGTGTCAAAAGGCTGAGGTGAATGAAGAGGAGGAGGAGGAGGAGGAGGAGGAGGAGGAGGAGGAGGAGGAGGAGGAGGAGGAGAATGTTAAAGGGACCCTTTCAAAACCAAAATTACATGTTCAAATGAGTATGTTTTCTGTGTCACTGAGACTAACTGTGCAGAAGCTAGCAGCTTGTCAGCATCTATACTGTGTGTTTACTTTTACACTTCATTTAGGTAGGAGCCAGGCTCCCAGACATGGGAGTTGGCTTATTGGTTGAATTTGTTGAGTCTTCTAACACCAGCACAAGGATGCAGTGTTAGAAGCAGTGACACTGACTAGAAAAACTTAAATAAGAACTATCTGTTATTCACTTCAATCTTTTCTAAGACTCAGTAAACTTTTTTTCCCACTCAAACCAAGAATGGTACTCCCCCTAACCAAACCCAAATGACTTTTAAAAGGATTCTTTATTAAACTAACTTTAAATATCAGATGTTTGTTAAGACATTTTTCTGTTGCTTTTTTTTTTTTTTTGGTTGTTGTTGTTGCCTCTTAAAAGATTCAGACACAGGCATAAATACCTTCACTTTCTCTAAATATCTCCCCAAATGTCTGGCATTCAGCAGAAGAACTGAACGTGACATGTCTAATTGGATCACCTGTGACTACAGCCCCCTCCCCACCCTGGAAAACTGTTTCTGTGGGTGGCAACCTCAATCATGCAAGTTAGGATTGAGAAACCTTGTGATGCCATCTCCAACAGCACCACCTCTAGAGCATTTACAGCCAAACACAATCATTCAGGGAAGTGACTTCAACCTGTCTCAGAGACTCTGAGTGAAGCTCAAACACCACCATGGCCACTAGCAGCTCTTGCCGCACGTGGAGACAGAAGAGAACAAAATTCAGTGCAAGCTGCGTCCACAGAGCCCCCACTCCTTGGCGCCCAGTCCAGCCTTGTTCTTGGGTGTTAGTTCTTGGGTCGCTTCTTCTCATGGTAGCTATGTTGTGAATCATTAAGAGCAAACATAAGAACACCAGTCATGAACTGGGTCACCAGTGTGATCAGTAGGCAGAAATAATATGAGAGTAATACACAGACCACATACAAAAGAAAGGAAAGAAGGGAGGAAGGGAGGAAGGAAGGAAGGAAGGAAGGAAGGAAGGAAGGGAGGAAGGAAGGAAGGAAGGATGGAAGGGAGGGAGGGAGGGAGGGAGGGAGGAAGGAAGGAAGGAAGGAAGGAAGGAAGGAAGGAAGGAAGGATGGAAGGAAGGAAGGAAGGAAGGAAGGAAGGATGGATGGAAGGAAGGAAGGAAGGATGGAAGGAAGGAAGGAAGGGAGGGAGGAAGGATGGAAGGAAGGATGGAAGGAAGGAAGGAAGGATGGAAGGAAGGAAGGAAGGAAGGAAGGATGGAAGGAAGGAAGGAAGGAAGGAAGGAAGGATGGAAGGAAGGAAGGAAGGAAGGAAGGAAGGGAGGGAGGGAGGGAGGGAGAGAGAGAGATGGGCAGATCATTCAGTCTTTCAAGTTTCTTGGAATAGAAATAACATTGCAATGCCAATGGAAAACTATACATTGATTAAAAAATAGTAAAGTTCATTTGAGGTGTTTGCTTTTTAAATTTTTTTTTTTAATCTCTGGAAGCTGCTTAATAGCAGAAACAATCTCACTTTATATTTACAGACAACACCACAGCCCCATGATTTATGTGAGAGATACTTATATAACAGAAACACACACATATGTAAGTAAAACTTCCCCCAGAAGTTATTTTACTTTCACAGGCAAAAGTCAGTTATCGTAATAATAATAACAATAATAAAGTCAGAGTTTAAAACATTGAGATCAAACTAGTGACACTGCGTCTTATTTCCTAACACACAGAACTGCAGGTGTAGAATAAAAAGAACAGACCTGACATAATTGTGTAGTCCTCACCCTCCTCCACGTTCCCTAGTCTTAAAACAGAACATAAAACGTTTATGTTCAGAGGCCCTAGGAGGTAGCTTAGCGGGCAAAGTATAGGAGCTGCATGTGTGACATCCCGGCCGTGCGCCCCACACGCATGTCCCTACTGATAAAAAGTGCTCTCGCTCTCTTGCTGTTCGGCTCATTCTCTCCCTCTCAGTAAATAAATCTGTTTCAAAACTGCATTCAAGGGATACATCTGTGAAGCTTAAATGTTCATCTCGATCCCTTCTGTCCAATCTCAGTCTCCCCACATACACAGCATAAATGATCACTACTGTTCAGAGTTTGATCACCATTTCACATTATAAAGGAATTTCCACTTTCCAGCCAGAGCTCTTATAATTGCCCTATCTTCAGGAACGTAAATGCAGTGGGTGTTGTTGTTGTTTGTTTGTTTTTGTAGGTATACTCAGTGACAAATACGGGTGTTATTACAACACTCCCCCAACTCACAGTGGTACTTTTTACTTGAACACTGATTTTTCAGATAGAAAGAGAGACAAGGGTGCCTGGGTGGTGGCACACCTGGCTGACAGCACATGTTACAATGTGCAAGGACCTAGGTTCGAGTCTCTGGTCCCCACCTTCAGGGAGAAAGCTCTGTGAGCAGTGAAGCAGGGCTGCAAGTGTCTCTCTCTCATCTCTCTGTCTCCTCTTACCCTTTTCCTTTGGCTGTCTCTATATCCAATAAATAGAGATAATAAGAGAGAGAGAGAGAGAGAGAGAGAGAGAGAAAAGAGTGGGGAAGATACCAAAGCACTGAAAGCTCCCTCCAGTGCTGTGGGGGGTGGGTTGAATGAACCTGAGTTCTCTGTGTGACAAGGAAGGCACTCTGTTCAGATGAGCTATCTTGCAGGCTGTCAACATTGGATTCTCAGTGGCACAACCTATTCTGGATTACATGTAACTATAAATTCTTGATTTCTTTTTTTTTTTTTCCTTTTCTAACAGATAGGTTTAGGTTTCTAATGTTTATTTATGGAGTTTTTTTAATCCATTTCCTTCCCCTCCCCATCTTATTATGAAGATTTCTACCTTTGGGCATTCCATAATCCCTTTCAACTTCTCTTCCCTAGTATGTTCGCCAATTCCACCCCCATTCAGTTGGGAGAAATTCAAGACTGTCTGTTTCATAGTCACTTTTGCTATACAAGTCAATTCTCCCTAAGCCTAAGCCCAGGACCCTGCAGGAGCATGGCAGTGGGCACACTGTAGAGTCAGTTCTCCCTAAGCCGGGACCCTGCAGGAGCATGGCAGTGGGCACACTATAGAGTCAGTTCTCCCTAAGCCCAGGACCCTGCAGGAGCATGGCAGTGGGCACACTGTAGAGTCAGTTCTCCCTAAGTCTAAGCCCAGGACCCTGCAGGAGCATGGCAGTGGGCACACTGTAGAGTCAGTTCTCCCTAAGCCTAAGCCGGGACCCTGCAGGAGCATGGCAGTGGGCACACTGTAGAGTCAGTTCTCCCTAAGCCCAGGACCCTGCAGGAGCATGGCAGTGGGCACACTGTAGAGTCAGTTCTCCCTAAGCCTAAGCCGGGACCCTGCAGGAGCATGGCAGTGGGCACACTGTAGAGTCAGTTCTCCCTAAGCCAGGACCCTGCAGGAGCATGGCAGTGGGCACACTGTAGAGTCAGTTCTCCCTAAGCCAGGACCCTGCAGGAGCATGGCAGTGGGCACACTGTAGAGTCAGTTCTCCCTAAGCCCAGGACCCTGCAGGAGCATGGCAGTGGGCACACTGTAGAGTCAGTTCTCCCTAAGCCTAAGCCGGGACCCTGCAGGAGCATGGCAGTGGGCACACTGTAGAGTCAGTTCTCCCTAAGCCAGGACCCTGCAGGAGCATGGCAGTGGGCACACTGTAGAGTCAGTTCTCCCTAAGCCCAGGACCCTGCAGGAGCATGGCAGTGGGCACACTGTAGAGTCAGTTCTCCCTAAGCCTAAGCCGGGACCCTGCAGGAGCATGGCAGTGGGCACACTGTAGAGTCAGTTCTCCCTAAGCCAGGACCCTGCAGGAGCATGGCAGTGGGCACACTGTAGAGTCAGTTCTCCCTAAGCCTAAGCCGGGACCCTGCAGGAGCATGGCAGTGGGCACACTGTAGAGTCAGTTCTCCCTAAGCCTAAGCCCAGGACCCTGCAGGAGCATGGCAGTGGGCACACTGTAGAGTCAGTTCTCCCTAAGCCTAAGCCGGGACCCTGCAGGAGCATGGCAGTGGGCACACTGTAGAGTCAGTTCTCCCTAAGCCAGGACCCTGCAGGAGCATGGCAGTGGGCACACTGTAGAGTCAGTTCTCCCTAAGCCAGGACCCTGCAGGAGCATGGCAGTGGACACACTGTAGAGTCAGTTCTCCCTAAGCCTAAGCCCAGGACCCTGCAGGAGCATGGCAGTGGGCACACTGTAGAGTCAGTTCTCCCTAAGTCTAAGCCCAGGACCCTGCAGGAGCATGGCAGTGGGCACACTGTAGAGTCAGTTCTCCCTAAGCCAGGACCCTGCAGGAGCATGGCAGTGGGCACACTGTAGAGTCAGTTCTCCCTAAGCCTAAGCCCAGGACCCTGCAGTAGCATGGCAGTGGGCACACTGTAGAGTCAGTTCTCCCTAACCCTAAGCCCAGGACCCTGCAGTAGCATGGCAGTGGGCACACTGTAGAGTCAGTTCTCCCTAAGCCAGGACCCTGCAGGAGCATGGCAGTGGGCACACTGTAGAGTCAGTTCTCCCTAAGCCTAAGCCCAGGACCCTGCAGGAGCATGGCAGTGGGCACACTGTAGAGTCAGTTCTCCCTAAGTCTAAGCCCAGGACCCTGCAGGAGCATGGCAGTGGGCACACTGTAGAGTCAGTTCTCCCTAAGCCGGGACCCTGCAGGAGCATGGCAGTGGGCACACTGTAGAGTCAGTTCTCCCTAAGCCGGGACCCTGCAGGAGCATGGCAGTGGGCACACTGTAGAGTCAGTTCTCCCTAAGCCCAGGACCCTGCAGGAGCATGGCAGTGGGCACACTGTAGAGTCAGTTCTCCCTAAGCCTAAGCCAGGACCCTGCAGGAGCATGGCAGTGGGCACACTGTAGAGTCAGTTCTCCCTAAGCCTAAGCCAGGACCCTGCAGGAGCATGGCAGTGGGCACACTGTAGAGTCAGTTCTCCCTAAGCCGGGACCCTGCAGGAGCATGGCAGTGGGCACACTGTAGAGTCAGTTCTCCCTAAGCCCGGACCCTGCAGGAGCATGGCAGTGGACACACTGTAGAGTCAGTTCTCCCTAAGCCTAAGCCCAGGACCCTGCAGGAGCATGGCAGTGGGCACACTGTAGAGTCAGTTCTCCCTAAGCCTAAGCCGGGACCCTGCAGGAGCATGGCAGTGGGCACACTGTAGAGTCAGTTCTCCCTAAGCCAGGACCCTGCAGGAGCATGGCAGTGGGCACACTGTAGAGTCAGTTCTCCCTAAGCCCAGGACCCTGCAGTAGCATGGCAGTGGGCACACTGTAGAGTCAGTTCTCCCTAAGCCAGGACCCTGCAGTAGCATGGCAGTGGGCACACTGTAGAGTCAGTTCTCCCTAAGCCTAAGCCCAGGACCCTGCAGGAGCATGGCAGTGGGCACACTATAGAGTCAGTTCTCCCTAAGCCAGGACCCTGCAGGAGCATGGCAGTGGGCACACTGTAGAGTCAGTTCTCCCTAAGCCTAAGCCCAGGACCCTGCAGTAGCATGGCAGTGGGCACACTGTAGAGTCAGTTCTCCCTAAGCCAGGACCCTGCAGGAGCATGGCAGTGGGCACACTGTAGAGTCAGTTCTCCCTAAGCCTAAGCCCGGACCCTGCAGGAGCATGGCAGTGGGCACACTGTAGAGTCAGTTCTCCCTAAGTCTAAGCCCAGGACCCTGCAGGAGCATGGCAGTGGGCACACTGTAGAGTCAGTTCTCCCTAAGCCTAAGCCGGGACCCTGCAGGAGCATGGCAGTGGGCACACTGTAGAGTCAGTTCTCCCTAAGCCTAAGCCCAGGACCCTGCAGGAGCATGGCAGTGGGCACACTGTAGAGTCAGTTCTCCCTAAGCCAGGATCCTGCAGGTGCATGGCAGTGGGCACACTGTAGAGTCAGTTCTCCCTAAGCCAGGACCCTGCAGGTGCATGGCAGTGGGCACACTATAGAAGGGTCCTAGGTCTGTGTGAAGGGGCAGAGAGAATGAAGCTATTTTACCCAGCATCAGAATGGCTGGGACACACCAAGTGAAAAAGCAAAGACCAGCACCCCTGGTTTGGAAAGAGCAGCCATAGCTTCTGGAGTTAAGTGGGTCACTGCTCCATCACTCACGGCTGGCTCCGGACGGAGTGGCTGGCAGAGGGTGGTGGTGCCCCACCACTCTTTCTAAGAGCATGTTTTACTTTGCAGAAACAAAGCAAAGGAAGGGGGGGGGGAAGCCGAGTTTCCAACCGCGTGCTCTCAGATCTTTCTTTGGCAAACTGATATCCAATAAACTCAGAACTCGGTGCTGGGCACGGAGCACATCAAGAGAGTTTGCTGGGGCTCTCTGTGGAGGACTCTTCCCAGTCTGGCCTCTACCAGAAGTGACTTATCCTGCCAGATCACACCTGCTAAGACCACCGTGTTAAGTCTCAGAGGTGGCAGTCACTTCTGTTCTCCCCTTCACGTCTCTGCGCCCACCCCCCAACATTTTTGAATTGTCCTTCCCAGCGCTCTGAAAGTCCCTAATCAAGCAAAACACCAAACTCCCACTTTTGGCCAAGAGCAGAAAAAGTCCCCCCCCCCCCCAGTTCTTCAGGCTTGTCCTAAAGTCCCATCATTACAACTTCACCCGCAGCTTCCAAGCCACTGGAATGAATAAGCCTGGAGGGGAAGAGGCTCACTGGGTCCCACAAAGCTGCTACCCGCAGCCCCCGGCCCCCTCCCCAGGCGGACTTGTGCAGCAGCTGTCAGAAGCAGGCTCGGGCTCCGCAGACTAACCTTGAGCACGAGGTCCGGAACTCACCCCCGCACCCTGGGAGGCGCCCCTCTGTGCTGCTCACCTGCTTGTAGGCGTCCAGGAGGAAGCTGTTCCAGACACAACGCATTCCTTCTGAGGTCAGCATGCGTCTCCACTCCCCACGAGTGGCCTTGGAGCGACTCAGCAGCAGCACCACGTGCTTGAGGAGAATGACCGAGTCATAAAGCACCAGGAAGAGGCAGTTGGAGAAAAAAACTGGCAGGATCTGCAGTGTGATCAGCAGGTCGACGCTGAGGATGCCCATTTTCTCTGCCTCCTGAGCCGGTGCCCTTGTGCCTTCCGGGTCCCCTTCACCTTCTTATTTAAGAGGGGTGGGGGGTGGTGATAGGGAGGTGAGGGTGGGGAGGGGGGAGCTAGGGGGTGGGGTGGGGTGGGGAGGGGGGAGAAGGAGAGAAAAATGAAATTAAAGAGAAGCCCAAGTTGTCTCCTCTTTCAAAGAAGCAGTAATGGCCAGACCAAGTCCAGTCTCTCCAAGCCCAGCAGCTGGAGCGTACCCATCAATTCATTCAGTTTGGAGCTGCTGCTCCCCCCCACCCCAGGATTTAAGATGTTAAAAGAAAACCCTGACGTCCAGGTCCCCTAATCCAGGCACCCTCCTCCGGTCCGGTAAAGACAGGCAGCTGAACTTTCACTTCCAAGCACCTAGGAGGCGGTGGTGGAGGCTGCAAAGTTTCCTTGAGCTGATCATTGTCTGTGTTCAGAAACGTAGCCTGTTTTCTCTCTTGACTTGCCAGTTTTGGAAATGTGCTTTAAGAGGAGGTTGGTTTGGTTTGGTTTGGTTTGGTGTGTAATCCCCCCCCCCCTTTTTTTTTTGTCTCACCCCCTCACCCCCGCTTTACTGCTTTTCTCGTTTTACACACACTTGCTGCTCTCCTCAGCTTGTTTCACTCTCTCCCTGCCTTCTCAGGGCTGCTGCTGGAGGCTCTCTTCTCTCTCGCTCCCTCTGGCTTTTCCTTCGCGCTATCTGCCGCTGGTGTGCAAAGTGCCTCTTGTAGCCCAGCCAGTCTCCCTGAAGCCTTTTATACATTCCCTGGCTAATTGCTGCAATAGAGAAATGAAAGCCTAATCTTGGTAAAGATCTTGACGTCATAGAGAAAAAGGGCTTTACTTTGGCCAGAACTGCAGTGAATGGAAAAGCAAAACTCAACGACTTCTTTTTAGAGAAGGGGGGGGGGGGTACAGGACAGTGAAGTTTTGCTTTGTGATTTAAAGGGCGGGGGAGAAGCACTACATTTGACAGCTTTCAGGAAATACTTCAGGCTTTGGGAAAAGCAATTCAGTACAACCTGTGGTGACACTCTGCCCTCTGACCACTGCTGTGTTGTGCACATTCATTTATTTACAAGGAGTTTGAGACAGAAATGACCCTGCTAGGAAGATAAAGATGAGAAATAGCAGTGACCAGTTGGTGTTTTCCCTCTATTTCCTGGAAGATGTAAACACTTACATTTGGTCTGTACATGTTCCTGTTATGACGGTGTCTCATCAGTTTGTGACCTAGGTTCTTTAAATAACTTTAAGATATATATTTTTTTCTAATTCAGAGTTGCGAGGTGGAGAAGTTTTAAGTTTTTCAAATATCATTTAGCATTTCTCCGAAACCTCTTACAGAAAATTAATACAAGTTGTAGCTTTGTTTTTTCACTTTTGCCAAGGGAAAAAAAATAAAAGGAAAAAAATAAAATCTTCCCAACATGAAAGTAATTAGACCTTCTTCTAGATCTGTTCCACCTATATGCAGATTAAATGAAAACGCACCCTCAAAGGACATCAAGGCCAAGGAGTAAGCTCCTTGAGAGAGAGCTCTTTGAATTCTGCATTCCGCCTACTTCTATAAACACGGTGCCCGAGAGAGCTGACACTTAAGGAAATCTTCCTTTTGGGCTCAGAACCTTTTAACTGAATTTGCAGGTGGGGAGGCCATGTTGAAGTGATTCGAGAGTCCTGCTTGCTCTGCCGCTGGCCACAGTCACACTGAGATTTACACGGACTGCGCTTTGGCAGGACGCCACGGTCCCCACCTCATTCTTGCTTCTCCTCTGTTCATACCCGACAAGCCATCTCTAGGAATTATGTTTTCTTGGCAGACAGAGGGGCAAGGAAAGACACTGGGGTGGCAACCGAGGATTGGAATTGAGGACTGATGAGCTGACTTGTCTAGGTCCATGGAGTTCCCATCAAGCACGAGCCAGGCCGGAGGTGCAGACCTGTGGGCAGTACCTTTCTCTGCTGCTTCTCTGTGGCTAAAACCCACATGAGCGCAGGAATCATGTAAAAGCCGGGGGGGGGGGGGGACATTAGGCGGTGGACCTATGGCCCAGAGCCTGCATGGAGAAGCATTTTATTCAGTCGGCATGGCTTTTGTTTTTGTTTTGTTTTGTTTTCAGTTGGAAAAAAAAAATCAGATCCGGATGAGAATACTCTTAGCTTCCTGCCTGCTTAGTTCCTCTTCACTGCCCAGCAGTGAGACTCATGCCGGACTAGCACATAATAATAGAAACTTTACATCAGACTCAACCTGACGCTGTTGACTGGCTATGGAAGAAGGGCAAATGCAAACGCTAGAAGAAGAAGAAGCACATAATAAGCCCAAGGTGCTGGGCCAGTGGCTGGCCAGGGCATGCACCGCTGTCCGCTAGAGGGCAGTAGAGAGCACCTTCCCCACACAGGATGGTGTGGCTGGGTGCCCCGAGCAAGTCGCCCTGGCAGCTGGTGTGACTCCCCCACGGCAGGGCACAAACATCACCACGCCCTGTTGGCTTAAGAATATGACCTCTTCATTTTTATCACCAGTTCAGTCCATGGTGGTTTTGGGATTGGCATACTCTGGATGAGATTTTGAGGAAACACTTGAGGGCTTAGGGAAATGCAATGGATATGCAGGACTAGAGAGATATCGCACAGGGTAGGGCGCTTGCCCTGCACATTGTGCAGCCAGACCTGAGCCCTGGCACCCTGTGATGGGCCTGCAGCACTGGAGGAAGCTCTGGTTCAGTGGTTTCAGTCTCTCTCTCTCTCTCTCTCTCTCTCTCTGTGTGTGTGTGTGTGTGTGTGTGTGTGTGTGTGTGTGTGTGTCTAAATGAAAAAGTGGCCTGGCGCAATGAGTTTGTGCATGCATCAGAGAGCTTGGCTTCACCAAAAAAAGGGGGGAGGGGAGAAAATGGATACAAGCCTCCTAGAAAAATGATTCTTCATAGGACATTTCCAATAAAGAGTGATACATTCACTTCATCCTGAGAGTCTGCTCCAGGCCCGTATAAAACAAAGGACAAAGAGAAGGAGGTGGCCGCATGACTTAACTACTGTAGACAGGAAAACTATAGTGGCAGGCAAAATGTTCCTGGCCAACAATGGCCAAAGAAGGTGTGGCCTGAGGAGGTGAGGGTTCTGCTCACTGTTGCAGCCTTGAAGCCTCACCCTCCTGAAACATGGAGTTCAGTCCGTTTCAACTAAGCCAGGTGGCTACTTGTTCACCCTGACCTGTTGCCCTCACTTGTCATGTTCTTTCAAGGACAAAAAAATATCTAGAAAATGACAAACTAAGGAGGTGGATTGGCAGAAAAATTGAAAAACAAACAAACAACAACAGAAAACCCCACATACGTTCTTAAAGTCATAGTTCAAGGCATGGCCAGACTATAAATAATAGTAAATCAAAGTCATAGCAGTTTGTCTTTCTTTTTTTTCTTCCCTTCTCTCTCTCTTTCCTTCTTCCTTCCTTCCTTTTTTATTTTAATTTATTGTCATCAGAAGTGTTTAAGGGAACAGTCTTAAATAAAAGAACAAACAGACGTATAGCCAAACCAATGATATAGTTGCTCAGATTTAATATGATTTTTTCCAAAATGAACCTCAAAACTGTGTCATCCCTTTAACCTGCCTACCCTAGAAATTACAATTCTTCAAAGTTATTTTATCATGAGACTCACAGCTGCTTGTTCTAATCATTACTGACATTTAGCACTTTGATCTTCAAATTGTTTCATGCCCATCAATAATAATAATAATAATAATAGCCTATGAAGTGACAGGTATGGATTGGGCCTTCGTATGATGAGAGGAAGTGGATCGCCCAGGTTACAGAGCCACCGTTGATGATGGAATGTTATCCCTAAATCAGTTGTTTTTTTTTTCTTTTTCCCCCTACATGACTATTTTGTGGGTTCCAGCCATTGATTTGAGAAACAAAAACTTCAAAATAACAGTAATAATAGCAAATAAGAAGAAAAACTCATCCAGAAATAGTTTTTTTTAAGAAGTTTACCTTCTAAATTGCAAAGGATGCTTGGGGTTTTATATCTGTGCACTATTACCCCAATTCAGATTTCTGGTTTAAATTTCCCTGTCATTATTTGAAATGTCGCCAGCAATCAACATTGTAATGCAGTAAATACAAACCAAGGTGTGCTGTGTTGGCTGAATCTCCGCATAGAATGTTTTACATGGGTTTTAACTGGCAATGAAAGGCGCCCTGAGGCGAAATGCTTTGGGCTGTTTAATAAATGCAGAACCACCGTCAGATTATTTCCATTTTTCTGCTAGTAGGAATGTATCTTGTCTCAACAAGAAGAGATAGATGCCTCTTCTTGGTAGGAAAATGAGCAAGTACATGGATAATGAATCTTTGTGTCTAACTCTTACATTGAGACTAAAAAGAAGAAAAGAAAGTAGCTTGGATAGCCTGAAAGCAAGTTTAAGACATGTCAAGGCTGGGGAGTCCCTCTGTCCTCCCCTTATTATCTGAAGTCAACCTGGACTCCGCCTCCACCTGTCTCCAGCCTGCCTGAGTGCCAGCTTGCTGGAGGGTCATTTAACTTTGAGAACCTGTGAAGTAACCGGAGAGACACTCAGAGATGGGAGGCGTTGGCAGGGAACACAGAAGCACTTCCTTCTTCTTCTAGCATTTGCCCTTCTTCCGTAGCCAGTCGACAGCATCAGGTTGAGCCTGATGTGAAGTTTCGAGACCTCCTTTGAATCTGGAGAGGTGGCAGTCGTTGACTATGTGGGTCATAGTCTGTCTGGAGCTGCAGGGGCAGTTCGGGTCGTCTCTGGCTCCCCAGCGATGGAACATAGCAGCGCACCGGCCATGGCCTGTTCGATAGCGATTGAGGAGGGCCCGATCATAACGTGCCAGGTCAAAGCCGGGTTGACGCTCGCAGGGGTCTGTGATGAGGTGTTTGTTCTTGACCTCAGCTGACTGCCAACTCTGTTTCCAAGAGAGTGGAACAGAGAAGTTCAGTGTAGGCGTAGGGGACCAGATTGGGTGACGAGACGTCAAGCGTTGGACAGGGTGGGTGAAGATATCTGCGTAGATTGGCAGGTCCGGTCGAGCGTAGACGTGGGAAATGAACTTAGATGATGCCACATCCCGACAAGTATCTGGCGGGGCGATGTTGCTAAGAACTGGCAGCCATGGGACCGGGGTGGAACGGATGGTTCCAGAAATTATCCTCATGGAGGAATATAATTTGGAACCGACCAAGTGGACATGGGGGCTACAGAACCATACTGGGGTACAGTATTCTGCAGTGGAATAGCATAATGCCAGAGAGGATGATCGTAGTGTGGAAGCGCTCGCGCCCCATGAGGAGCTGGCCAGTCTTGCAATGATGTGATTCCTCGCGCCCACCTTTGCTGCAGTTTGTATGAGATGTTCGTGAAATGACAGGGTGCGATCGAGAGTAACGCCAAGATAGACTGGCTGGGCTTCATGCCGGATTCTCGTATCGCCAAGCTGCACATTAAGCTCACGCGAGGCCGAGGCATGGTGTAGATGGAAAACAGATGATACCGTTTTTGCAGTGCTAGGGATTAGTCGCCATTTTTTACTTCCTAAAGTTAGGCATCTCTCCAAGATGCAGAGCCTTTGGAATGAACCAGTTGAGCTCACTTCTTGCTGAGAATTTGACTGGATCTTTTCTTTCTCCCTAAACATATACCCCAGTATAAGAGATGAAAATAAATAAGGCTGGGAAGTGGTCAAACCAGTCACTAGCTTTGGCGCCTTTCTCCTGCCTTGTTTCTTTCCACATGCAAATGATACTGTGGTTTAAAATAAGGCAGTTCATCCTCTATAAACGCCTCTCCAGTGGGATTTATTTGTTTTTGTTTTGTCTGCCGGAGGGCTTATGGTGGTGTGGGGGATTGAACCTGGGATTTAGGAGCCTCAGGCATGAAAGTCTCTTTGCATAACCATTATGCTCCCTACCCTCTGCAGCAGTAGGTCTGTAATCACATATACACTTCCTGACTCCTGTACTGAGGACACAGACGGGCAAAGGGCATTCAGACACAGGCTGGTTCACGCCATTCCAGAAAGCAGTCGGGTAGTTTGTGCCCGTTGAAAACAAAGGCCACAGCTCCTCCTCTCAAGAATTGGTTGGTGATGCTTGCTCTCACCAAATAAAGCAAGACAGTCAGAAAAATGCTGTCAGGGAGCCGGGCGGCAGCGCAGCGGGTTAAGCACACGTGGTGCAAAGTGCAAGGACTGGCATGAGGATCCTGGTTCAAGCCCCTGGCTCCCCACCTGCAGGGAAGTCGCTTCCCAGGTGGTGAAGCAAGTCTGAAGGTGTCTGTCTTTCTCTCCCCCTGTCTTCCCCTCCTCTCTCCATTTCTCTCTGTCCTGTCCAAGAATGATGGCATCAATAACAACAACAATAAAACAACAAGGGCAACAAAAGGGAATAAGTAAATAAATATTTAAAAAACAAAGAAAGGAAGGAAGGAAGGAAGGAAGGAAGGAAGGAAGGAAGGAAGGAAGAAGGGAAGGAAGGAAGGAAGGAAGAAAGAAAAGCCTTTTGCAAGGGAGTTGAGCCGTAGCGCAGCAGGTTCAGGGCAGGTGGCGCAAAGCTCTAGGACCAGCATAAGGATATGGAACTCTGGTGGTGGGAATTGTACCCCTAGCATCCCACAATCTTGTTGATCACTATTAAATCACTAATAAAAAATAAAATTAAGTCCCAAAAAAATACCGTCTTTCAACTGGAAACACTTAACTCTTAAGAAGCACTATTTTGAAGTGCAGATAAGAAAACTGTAATCTTCTTCATAAGTTATTGGTTATGATGAGTCGGGCGACCCAAATGTGGCCGACCATCTCATTGCCTCCCTGGATGCAGCACGCCAAGCCCGCTGGCAACAACTCACGGAAAGTCTGAACTTCACCCACTCAAGTAGGAAGGCCTGGAAGCTTCTTCACAGACTGGGTGCTGGTAGCCAACCCCCTCCCGTCTCCCATCCTCCCGTATCTCCAAACTCAGTGGCCAGTCACCTAACTCAAGTTGGACGTGCTAAGATCGACCCAGTCTGGAAAAGAGAAATTTCCCATGAGTGGTCGTCCCACTTCCGGTTATCTTGTCCATCTCCAAAACTCTCTCCCTTTACACTGTCTGAACTGGAAGACGCTTTGAAGAGGGTTAAACCGGGAACAGCTGCTGGCTATGATAACATCACCCCAGAACTCATTCTTAACCTGGGTCCCGCGGCAAAGAAGTGGCTCGCTTCATTCCTGTCCCACATCTTGGAATCTGAGTCTATGCCCAAAGTTTGGCGTCGTGCGAAGATTATAGCGGTTTTGAAACCAAAGAAAGACCCAACACTGGCTGCCAGCTATAGACCAATTTCTCTCCTCTCCGTGTGTTACAAACTCCTTGAGAGGCTGCTTCTGTCACGTATTTCTCATCTTACAGAGAAATTCCTATCACCCGCCCAGGCTGGTTTCCGCCCAGGAAGATCTACCTGCGAACAAGCCCTGGCCCTCTCAACTTACATTGAAAATGGATTCCAGAAGAATTTAAAGACGGGTGCTGTCTTTGTTGATCTCACAGCAGCCTATGACACGGTCTGGCACCGTGGTCTCCTGGTCACGATCTCAAGATGCCTGCCTCCATGGGTGGCCAACACTATATCGTTTCTTCTCCAAAACAGAAGATTCCAGGTGCATCTGGGTGACAAGTCTAGCAGATGGAGACTTGTCTCAAGTGGCCTCCCCAGGGCTCTGTTCTGGCTCCTACGCTATTTAATATTTACATCAATGACCTCCCAGAAACTTCTTCAAGGAAGTTCATCTACGCCGATGACATCTGCTGTGCAACTCAGGCATCAAAGTTCGACGTCCTCGAGGAAACACTCACGAAAGACATGTCTCTGATATCTGATTACTATAAAAAATGGCGACTAATCCCTAGCACTGCAAAAACGGTATCATCTGTTTTCCATCTACACCATGCCTCGGCCTCGCGTGAGCTTAATGTGCAGCTTGGCGATACGAGAATCTGGCATGAAGCCCAGCCAGTCTATCTTGGCATTACTCTCGATCGCACCCTGTCATTTCACAAACATCTCATACAAACTGCAGCAAAGGTGGGCGCGAGGAATCACATCATTGCAAGACTGGCCAGCTCCTCATGGGGTGCGAGCGCTTCCACACTACGATCATCCTCTCTGGCATTATGCTATTCCACTGCAGAATACTGTACCCCAGTATGGTTCTGTAGCCCCCATGTCCACTTGGTCGATTCCAAATTATATTCCTCCATGAGGATAATTTCTGGAACCATCCGTTCCACCCCGGTCCCATGGCTGCCAGTTCTTAGCAACATCGCCCCGCCAGATATTCGTCAGGATGTGGCATCATCTAAGTTCATTTCCCACGTCTACGCTCGACCGGACCTGCCAATCTACGCGGATATCTTCGCCCACCCTGTTCAACGCTTGACGTCTCGTCACCCAATCTGGTCCCCTACGCCTACACTGAACTTCTCTGTTCCACTCTCTTGGAAACAGAGCTGGCAGTCAGCTGAGGTAAAGAACAAACACCTCATCACAGACCCCTGCAAGCGTCAACCCGGCTTTGACCTAGCATGTTATGATCGGGCCCTCCTCAATCGCTATCGAACAGGCCATGGCCGGTGTGCCGCTATGTTCCACCGCTGGGGAGCCAGAGACGACCCGAACTGCCCCTGCGGCTCCAGACAGACTATGACCCACATAGTCAACGACTGCCACCTCTCCAGATTCAAAGGAGGTCTCGAAACTTTACATCAGGCTCAACCTGATGCTGTCGACTGGCTACGGAAGAAGGGCAAACGCTAGAAGAAAAAGTTATTGGACTAAAGTTATTCCCTGATTCGTGGTTAATGGTATACAGCACATACACAGAGTAAGACTGATTCTCAGCTCACCACGTGCTCACTAGCTTACAGAGTTCAGTGCAGTGTGAAATTATTGGTCTAAAGTTATTTCCTGACTCGTGGTTAATGGTATACAGCACATACACAGAGTAAGACTGATTCTCAGCTTACCACGTGCTCACTAGCTTACAGAGTTCAATGCAGTGTGAAGTGTGACATGAGACTGTCAGCTGTCAATAGGCCTTAACACTGAGGATTCTGACAGAGCAGAGTTCATGGATGTGACCCACGGCAAACTGATGTGCTTCAATGTGTGAAATTCCTCAACATTTTAAACATATTTTTAAGCATATTTTAAGTATTTTCATTTTTAAAAGGTTTTTAAAAAATATTTATTTCCTTTTGTTGCCCTTGTTGTTTATCGTTGTTGTTATTATTGTTGTTGTTATTGATGTCATCGTTGTTGGATAGGACAGAGAAAAATGGAGAGAGGAGGGGAAGACAGAGAGGAGAAGAGAAAGACAGACACCTGCAGACCTGCTTCACCACTTATGAAGCGACTCCCCTGCAGGTGGGGAGCCGGGGCTCGAACCGGGATCCTTTACGCCACATGCGCTTACCCCAGTGCGCTACCGCCTGACTCCCACAAGGAACCTTATTGAGAAGAGAATGTCATGCAATTTAGCATGCAAGCAAATGTCAGGTGAATATAAAACTTAACTTCTCAATAATAGGTCTATACGATGATTATTTAAAAGTCCTTCTCACAAGTCATCAAACGTACCCAAAGATATCACTTCCCATTAGAGAGCAGATACCAGCTCAACTACTTACCTAAGTCTAGAACAAGCTCCAGCCCCCACAGTGATAAATAGAAATCTGGACGTACAAAGAGGGAAGTATGGGCATCTATTTGATTCTCCAGTGGAGGGTCTAAGATTCTCCCTGGTGCTGTGCCAAGAGGTGGAACTTTCATATGCATGTACATTCAGTTTTGTAGGTGAGCTTTGCTATATTGGAAAACATATTCAAATACTAAATCTCAATGCATGAACAGGCCTTTCTTTTCCTGCAGTCTATAAAAATGCCAGGGCAATCTGCTTTCCATGTTGAGACACCAAACAGCTTAACATTGAGTGATATCCAACTTTATGAGACACATAAAAATAAAATAAAAATGGGCACGATGATAAACATTTAAAGAGATAAACACTGTCAAACAAAAATGATTACAAAGTTTCTAACAATCTACATGTTTCATTGTTTTCTGCTTCCCTAGCTATCCTTGTGATCAATTTCCTTTGCTCATTTCCCTGCTTTTAATAATGTATGTTCCCATAATCACAGGCATTAAAGGATGCAAAACAGAACACATTCTGCGTTTATTGGGGAAAATATAAGTCATTTGAAAGTGCAAATTTTTGAGTGTTCTAATTTCACTTAAGAATTTTGGACAAATTGAGTTGTTTTTTAGCATGGAATACTGCTTACCTTAAACTATGTGCATCCACCACACTCAACCTTCTTCAGCCTGGGAAAATAACAATTTCATATTGTTTGACCTAATAGTATTTCAAATAGCAAAAGGTCTACAGATTGCCATGCACTTAAGCTTCAAATGATTATTTCTTGGTTTAAACCAAAAAAGGAAAGAGGAAAATGGATGTCTTGTTTACATCACTGTATCCTTGAGAATTTTATTTGAAATTTTAGTATTAAAAATAAATGTATGGGGAGTCGGGCAGTAGCACAGCGGGTTAAGCGCAGGTGGCGCTAAGCACAAGGACCAGTTTAAGGATCCCGGTTCGAGCCCCCGGCTCCCCACCTGCAGGGGAATCGCTTCACAAGTGGTTAAACAGGACTGCAGGTGTCTATCTTTCTCTCCCCTTCTTTGTCTTCCCCTCCTCTCTCCATTTCTCTCTGTCCTATCCAACAACAATGAGATCAACAACAACTACAACAATAAAAATAAATAAATAAATAAATGTATGGGCAGAAATAAAAAAAAATGAAATAAATAAATAAATAAATAAATAAATAAATAAATGTATGGGGGGTCGGGCGGTAGCTCAATAGGTTAAGTGTACTTGGCACGAAGCGCAAGGATCCCGGTTCAAGCCCCCGGCTCCCCACCTGCAGGGGGGTCGCTTCACACTTCCAGGAGCAGTGGATTTGTAGTACTGACACAGAGCCCCAGCGATAACCCTGGAGGGGAAAAAAATGGAACTTATCTTTATAGGAAATGACCCACTGACACACACACACACAAAGAAAAGTCCCACTGACACAAAACAGTGGGAGATGTTACCCATGTATATAGAACATTGAAAAAGTGACTCACACATCTTTAGAGTGTAGAAAACACTTTTCCCTGAGCAAATAGCCTATTCCTGATGATACCATTTTTAAATGTTTACTAGTTTATTTATTTTAAATGATAGGACAGAGAGAAATTAAGAGGGGTAGAGGAGGATTTAGGAGGTGGTGCACCTGGTTAAGTGCTCACATCACATTGTGCAAGGACCCAGGTTCAATCCCCTGGTCCCCACCTGCAAGGGGAAAGCTTCACAAGTGGTAAAACAGGGCTGCAGGTGTCTGTCTCTCTCCCTCTCTATCTCCCATTCCTTCTCAGTTTCTGTCTCTATTCAATAATAAATAAAAATATAAAAAGAGGGGCAGAGGACACAGAAAGGGAGAAAGGACATGCCTGCACCAATGCGCTAGCACTTATGAAGCTTTTTTCCTGCAGGTGGGGACCTGGGGCTTGAACCTGGGTCCTTGCACATGGTGGCTTGTGTGTGCGCGCGCAGCTGGGTGCACCACTGCCCACACAATGAGAATATCATTCTTAATGAGAGTTTTCATAAGACTGATTTTCTGGGTTGCCTACTCAAATTGGGGGTTAGTGTAGCCCATCACTTCTGTGAATAGAGTTAAATTAACTCCACAACGTAGTTTAAGTACATTCTCCAGACACCGAACCACTACTTGAACCACTTCTAGGACCACCTTTACTCAGTTTGTCACAAGGGACTTTGGTAGCACTAATGATGTGTGGGCTGTACCACAGGCCACCTAGGGAGGACAAGATTATCTTCTCGTATAATGTCTCTTTTATAATAATGTTCATATCCAGACAAACAGCACCAACGAGTCATGATGGCTAACACTTACTGAGAACTTCCTGTGTACCAGTCACTTTTTTAAATGCTTTAATTGTAGTAAACCATTTAATCTCCTGAGCGATCTTCTGGTTTCAATACCATTATTAGGTTAATTTGTCAATGAGGAAATCAAGGGTAGGGAGGAAGCAAACTGCCAAGACCACAGTCTGAGTCACCTGGTGCTGAGGCTGGCAGTGTCTGCGGATATACTCAGCCAGCTTCTACCTGAGTTAGTGTAGCAGGTCAAAACAAGAGCCTATTGGCAAAAGGTATTAAATGCTGATTCCTGGAACCTCACTTGGAGGAAGAATCTTTAGGGGAGCACCTGGTTGAGTGCACACATTACCGTGCAGGGGACGAGGGTTCAAGCTCTCACTTCCCATCTGCAAGGGGGTGTGTTCACTGGTGGTGAAGCAGGCCTGCAGGTCTCTTTCTCTCTCCCTCTATAAAACAGAGAAGGAAAAGAAGGAAAAAAGGAAGGGGTGTCTGCCAGAAGCAGTGGATCGTGCGGGCACCCGGCCCTGTGGCAAACAAGAAAAGGAGCAGGAGGAGAGGAGAAAAGAGGAAAGAATCTTTGCGGATATGATTGTGCAGAGGAGCATCTAAAGATGGAGGAATTGTGCTGGAACCTCCCCGTGGACCCTAGATGGCATCTCCTGCAACCCTGTAAAAAAAGGGGGGAGAGCACGGCGCTAGCACAGCGGGTTAAGCACACGTGACACAAAGCGCAAGGACCGGCGTAAGAACCCAGGTTCGAGTCCCCGGCTTCCCACCTGCGGTGGGGGGGTCGCTTCACAGGCGGTGAAGCCGGTCTGCAGGTGTCTGTCTTTCTCTCCCCCTCTCTGTCTTCCCCTCCTCTCTCCATTTCTCTCTGTCCTGTCCAACAACGACGACAGCAATAACAACAGCACTAATAATAATGACGATGAACAACAAGGGCAACAAAAGGAAAAAAATTTTTTTAGAAAAGGAGAAGCAGAAAGATCTCTCTCTCTCTCTCTCGTTTGCTTTCTCTCTTCATGAATACACACAGAGAAAGAAGAAGAGAAGAATACAGAGCAAAGCGATTTTAAAGACACTAGTCTTGAACACCAGAGTGGCAGAGCCGCACCAGGAGTCTGTATTCAGGTGCAGCAAGGGAGGGAGTTTCCCTGAAGCCTGGTGGAGACGTGCGCCTACCCACACTGTGTTCTAGTTTTTATTATTTTAATTTTTTATTATCTTTATGTATTGGATAGAGACGGCCAGAAATCATGAGGGAAGGGGAAGATAGAGAGGAGAGAGACATAGAGACACCTGCAGCCCTGCTTCACCACTTGTGAAGCTTTCCTCCCTGCAGGTGGGGACCAGAGGCTCGAACCCGGGTCCTTATGCCCTGTAATGTGTGTGCTCAACCAGGTGCGCCACCACCCGGCCTCCCTACCCACACTCTGATTTTGGCCCAGTGGCCCTGGCATGCAGAACCATGAGAGAACAACACATGCTCACCATTCAAAGCCAACTGGGGATAGTTCATCATGGCAGCCACTGGCAACAGAAATAGACTATAAGCAGAGCAATGCTAGACGATAAATGTGATTTAATGTTCCTATTTTTATGTGTTTTATTTTATCGCTACCAGGGTGATTATTGTGACTGCATGCTACACGAAGAATCCAGCACTCCCTGCAGGCATACTTTCCCCCCTTTGTTTATTTCTTTTATTTGCTAGGACAGAGAGAATCGAGAGGAGTGGAGGCAGTAAACAAGGAGAGAGATGGAGCGGAGGTACCTGAATCGTGGCTTCCCCTGTCCAGACAGGTGGCTGTCAGGGAGCTAGAACCCTGGTCCTAGTGAGTGGTGATGTGAGCGTTCAGCCAGGAGCTAGAACCCTGGTCCTAGTGAGCGGGGATGTGAGCCTTCAGCCGGGAGCTAGAACCCTGGTCCTAGTGAGTGGGATGTGAGCGTTCAGCCGGGAGCTAGAACCCTGGTCCTAGTGAGTGGTGATGTGAGCGTTCAGCCGGGAGCTAGAACCCTGGTCCTAGTGAGTGGGGATGTGAGCCTTCAGCCGGGAGCTAGAACCCTGGTCCTAGTGAACTGGGATGTGAGCGTTCAGCTGGGAGCTAGAACCCTGGTCCTAGTATAAATATAAGAATAATTATCAGCATATTGTTTCCCTCCTGATAGCCTTGCATATTCTGAGTGCCTTCATGTCTCTCTCAAAGTCTTTAGAATGATGAGTCTCGCACCTGCAGGGGAAGCTTTGCAAGTGGGGAAGCAGGGCTGCAGGTGTCTCTCTGTCTCTCCCTCTCTATCACTCCCCTACCCTCTCGATTTCTAGTCATCTTTATCCAATAAATAAAAATGATTTAAAAAATTATTTTTTTTTAAGAATGATGAATGTCCACTTATTTAGTCTCCTCTTTCCAAGAGGATTTCTGGGATTGTGGTTATCCTTTTAGTTTGCCTTTCAAATCACTTCTTTTCCGTGAAACTCAGTAAAGGTTCTGTAATTCAAAGTAGACCCCCCCCCCCATGATCTAAGCATAGCGGAGAAATAGGTAGAATGCAGTATGTCTGGTTGTGTGATTTCAAAATTAACTGTGGATTTAATTTTAATTTTTTATTGGGAGATTAATGGTTTATAGTCAACAGTAAAATATAATAGTCTGTACATGTATAACATTTCCATATAACAATACAACCCCCACTAGGCCCTCCTCTGCCATCATGTTACAGGACCTGACCCCTCCCCCCACCCCAGAGTCTTTGACTTTGGTTCAATACACCAACTCCAGCCCAGGTTCTGCTGTGTGTTTTTCCTTCTGATCTTGTTTTTCAACTTCTGCCTGTGAGTGAGACCATCCCATATTCATCCTTCTGTTTCTGACTTACCTCACAACGTGATATCTTCAAGCTAATGATGGATTTTTAATTTGAAAATCAGATAAACTACTTTAGTCAAAATTCCTCCAGTATTAAGAGAAATTATATAAGCATGCCTATTGATACCAGAGTTGTATTTGTTCATCAAAGCAACCTGTCAAAAACTGCTAAGTAATAACATCTGCCCTTAGTATCAAATCTATACAATAGCATAACAAATTTAAGTCATCAAGTTTTACTTAGCGATGGCAAAAAGCATTCTGCCGAGGGAGTCGGGCAGTAGCGCAGTGAAGCGTAGGGACTGGCAAAAGGATCCCGGTTCGAGCCCCCGGCTCCCCACCTGCAGGGGAGTCCCTTCACAGGCGGTGAAGCAGGTCTGCAGGTGTCTATCTTTCTCTCCCCCTCTCTGTCTTCCCCTCCTTTCTCCATTTTTCTCTGTCCTATCCAACAACAACTACATCAACAACAACAATAATAATAAATAAAATAAATAAAAATTTTTTAAAATTTAAAAAAATTCTGCCTAGCCACAAATAACAAGAAATATCTTCTAATTATGAAAATTACAAATATTGCAGGTACACTTACTTTCCTAAAGCTCCAGCTGACCTTCCAACCTGGCTCGTTAATCTGAATAGCAACCAGATGACTCCCTCACAGGACAGCCAGCCAAGATGAAACTAGATACCCCAATCGGTTTCTCTCCGTCAATGAAAGTAAATAGGGTTCACCAAAAAAAGCCTGTCTTAATCAAGCCAGCTGATGGAGTCAGATTTAACCAGGACCCAGGAAATTTGACAACTCAAGGCAGGAAGGATGTGTTTTCAGTTACCTGAGGGACTTTTTCAATCTGTCATCAGAATGACTTCCCTCTTTCTGCTTTATGTGCCTTGTTCTAGGCCAGACTTTCCCAAACTCAGCTCAGCTGACATTTCGGTATAGATCAATTTCTTTGTTCTTTGGCATCTCTTGTCTCTAATAGATGCCAGTTGCATCATGACACCTCGTCCTCTTACCCCATCAAAAACTGAGGGTCAGAGAAATAGCTCACTTAGTAGTTGTTTGTTTCGTCATGTGAACAGCACAAGTTCGAGCTCTGGCATGCCACACAGGAGTGCCTGGGGGAATCCTCAGTGCTATGACCTCTCTTTCTCTCTCTCTCTCTTTGTCTCTCTCTCTGAGAAAGTCGGATATGCAATTGTGTGAGTCCTCAGTGGTTGAAAAATAAGTATCTCATTTTGTCAGATCTCCCCTGTGGAACAAAATCATTCTCAATTGAAAACTAATGTCATAGTATGAGTCTTAATGCTAACCAGTATAACCCATTAAATGAGAGGGAATAAATGAAGAAAAAAATTAGAACAAATGATTCTTCTACACTGGTTTTGTTTCATAGATCAAAACGGTGTAAGGTGGGCCCTTCAATGCTAAAGACAGCCTTCTTCAAGTGAACCACTGAGAGTTGGTTTTAACTAGCCACTTTCATGACAGACCCTGTTCCAAAGGACAGCTTGTCCGTGTTCTTACCAATCGTTCATTCTCACCTGAGATTTCTAAGAATCAGGATGTTGACCTGACCTTGACGCGCATGGATTAGACTGTCACTCAGGGCAGGTGTGCATACTCAGCCCTCCTATTCATATATGTATCTGGAGCGCCCGGAGGCCAGGCTCCTGCATCAGACATGAGCAGTTTCATTAACCTAAGTGGTCAGCAATCAGGTTTTAATTCCCTGGGTGATTTAGGAGTGGAAATAAAGAGAAAGGGGTTTAGGAAAAAGCCATCTGAGATGGTCTTGTCCCACCTCACCCCCAGAAAGGATCTCTGTTTTCTTACACAACAGATACAAATAAAAAAGAATAGGGAGCTGGGCGGTAGCACAGCAGGTTAAGCACACATGGTTAAACGCATGTGGCGCGAAGCGCAAGGACCGGCATAAGGGTCCCAGTTCAGCCCCCAGCTCCCCCACCTGCAGGGGGGTCGCTTCACAGGCGGTGAAGCAGGTCTGCAGGTGTCTGTCTTTCTCTCCCCCTCTCTGTCTTCCCCTCCTCTCTCCATTTCTCTCTGTCCTACCCAACAACAACAGCAATAATAACAACAACAACAACGATAAACAACAAGGGCGACAAAAGGGAAAATAAAAAGAAATAAAATAGGGGGCCAGGTGGTGGTGCACCTGGTTAAGCGCACATGTTACAATTCGCAGGACCCAGGTTCGAGCCCCTGGTCCCCACCTGCAGGGGGAAAGCTTTGCAAGTGGTGAAGCAGGGCTGCAGGGGTCTCTGTCTCTCTCCTTCTCTGTGTTACCACCCTTTCCTCTTTATCTCTGACTGTCTCTATCCAGTACATACATAAAATGATAATAAAACCTTGAAAAGTAGAGCAAAAATTTTAAAAGATTTACGAGAAGCAGAAACTTGTGAAGCAGATTTTCAGCCAGACAGATTAAACAGGCAGATACACACAGGCAGAGAGAAAGTGACAAAGAGCCACAGAGCCAGACTTTCCTTCAAGGTGGTAGAGGCAGGGTTAGACCCGGCTCTCGTATACGGCAAAGCAGTACCAGGCTTTTCTCTTTAGAATATTAGAATAAGTGAGGCCACACAAAAATATCCTAAGCCTCCATCATCATAATGGATTTTGGTCATCACCGGCGCAAATGGCACGGAACTGCCTGAGCTCTTAGAAACTTCGACTCGCACCGTGATTTCTCTTCATTCATGAAAAATACTGGATTTTTTTAAAAACATTTTTTATATATTTATTTTATTTATTTATTCCCTTTCGTTGCCCTTGTTGTCTTATTGTTGTAGTTATTATTGTTGTTGTCGTTGTTGGATAGGACAGAGAGAAATGGAGAGAGGAGGGGAAGACAGAGAGGGGGAGAGAAAGACAGACACCTGCAGACCTGCTTCACCGCCTGGGAAGCGACTCCCCTGCAGGTGGGGAGCCGGGGGCTCGAACCGGGATCCTTATGCCGGTCCTTATGCTTTGCGCCACCTGCGCTTAACCCACTGCGCTACAGCCCGACTCCCCAAAATACTGGATTTTTTAAAAAGTATATGATGGGTAGCATGGCATTCTACTCACATGCAGGTGAAAGAAACACAATTACAGCTCTGCTTTCAGGTCTAAACAACCCCTCATAGTCTCAGAAGATAATCCACTACAGACTTCCTTCTGGCACTAAGTGCGGGCCAAGCTCAATACCTGATTTTCATCTCACACACCTTCAGCCAGCAGTTCACTTCTGCCCCTCCCACAAAGATAATGCATGTGCCAACCAAGATGGGCATGTGTTTATTATTGTCTCTGTTCAGAATTCACTGGTGAGAATACACAAGCTGCACTGTTCCTGGCATCGATGCCACTCCCTCCCAAGACACAGGGTGCGAGCCCTGCCCCAGTGCTTGTGCCAGCAAGTCAGGGCTTCTGCTCAGGCTCTCTCTCCTCCAGTCACGCAGGAGAGAGTGCAGGAGGCTGCACAGACGGACAGGAAATGGAGCTGGATCCTCAGCCCAGAGGAGACACTGCTGCCCCTCCTTCTGTTCAAGTGTTTTGCTCTTTTGACTGAAGGTGTTTCAGTGGGTGAGGAGAGCTGCCTTGAACTGTCGTCTCTTGAGAGAAAGCTGACAGTGCAAAAAGTTCAAGCACACATTGACTGATGGCATGGCCCCAACCCGAGCAGCTGGAAATCTCTGTCATTGTCAAGACCGGGGGAGCAGTTTCACCTGCCAAGATGCTGGTCTCCCTCCTCCTCCTCCTTCCTCTACATTCCTCCCTCCCCGACCAAAAAAGAAGAGAAAAATGAGAAAGGGACACATTTGGCCCTGAAAACAGATGTTTTGTGTGTAAGCTGTGTTTCTTGACTTTGCAGTTGCAAGGACTTTGGTTCTCAGATTGGGAAAGTGGTCTTACTGGGGATGGGGCAGAAGAGTGAATGCAGGAGGGGGCCCGGGCAGTAGCGCAGCGGGTTAAGCGCACATGGCACAAAGCGCAAGGACTGGTGTAAGGATCCTGGTTGAAGCCCCCGGCTGCCCACCTGCAGGGGAGTCGCTTCACAGGCTGTGAAGCAGGTCTGCAGGTGTCTGTCTTTCTCTCCCCGTCTCTGTCTTCCCCTCCTCTCATTTCTTTCTGTCCTACCCAACAACAAAAGCAATAAGAGCAACAAAAGTGGAAAAAATAGCCTCTAGGAGCAGTGGATTCGTACTGCAGGCACTGAGCCCTGGCAAAACCAAATAAAGAAAAAGTGGATGTTGTCCAGCCTCCCTTCACAGGATGGAACACTCTCTACCATTGTTGAGCCAAGTTGAGGGCAAGGTCCTATGAGGGGCCCATAATGGGGTCTTTTTTTGTTGTTACAGATAGAGATGACCTGTAACAATGACTAACAATGGGAAACTTCTTCAAGGAAGTTCATCTACGCCAATGACATCTGCTGTGCAACTCAGGCATCCAAGTTCGACATCCTCGAGGAAACACTCATGAAAGACATGTCTCTGACATCTGATTACTGTAAAAAATGGCGACTAATCCCTAGCACTGCAAAAACGGTATCATCTGTTTTCCATCTACACCATGCCTCGGCCTCGCGTGAGCTTAACATGCAGCTTGGCGATACGAGAATCCGGCATGAAGCCCAGCCAGTCTATCCTGGCGTTACTCTCAATCGCACCCTGTCATTTCACGAACATCTCATAAAAACTGCAGCAAAGGTGGGCGCGAAGAATAACATCATTGCAAGACTGGCCAGCTCCTCATGGGGCGCGAGCGCTTCCACACTAGGATCATCCTCTCTGGCATTATGCTATTCCACTGCAGAATACTGTGCCCCAGGATGGTTCCATAGCCCCCATGTCCACTTGGTCGATTCCAAATTATATTCCTCCATGAGGATAATTTCTGGAACCATCCGTTCCACCCCAGTTCCATGGCTGCCAGTTCTTAGCAACATCGCCCCGCCAGATATTCGTCGGGATGCGGCATCATCTAAGTTCATTTCCCACATCTACGCTCGACCGGACCTGCCAATATACGCGGATATCTTCGCCCACCCTGTTCAACGCTTGACGTCTCGTCATCCAATCTGGTCTCCTACGCCTACACTGAACTTCTCTGTTCCAGACTCTTGGAAACCGAGTTGGCAGTCAGCTGAGGTCAAGAACAAACACCTCATCACAGACCCCTGCAAGCGTCAACCCGGCTTTGACCTAGCACGTTATGATTGGGCCCTCCTCAATCGCTATCGAACAGGCCATGGCCAGTGCGCCGCTATGTTCCATCGCTGGGGAGCCAGAGACGACCCGAACTGCCCCTGCGGCTCCAGACAGACTATGACCCACATAGTCAACGACTGCCACCTCTCCAGATTCAAAGGAGGTCTCAAAACTTTACATCAGGCTCAACCTGACGCTGTTGACTGGCTACGGAAGAAGGGCAAACGCTAGAAGAAGAAGAAGAATGGCTAACAGTCAACGCCCATGTTCAGCAGGGAAGCAATTACAGAAGCCAGACCTCCCACCTTCTGCATCCCCACAATGACCCTGGGTCCATACTTCCAGAGGGATAAAGAATAGGAAAGCTATCAGGGGAGCTGATGGGGTATGGAGTTCTGGTGGTGGGAATTGTGTGGAGTTGTACCCCTCTTATCCTATGATTTTGTTAATGTCTCTTTTTAAAAAATAAATTAAAAAAATAAGGAAAAAAAAGTGAATGTAGGGGAAATCCAGATTTCAAGAGGCCTGATCCTACATTTTGAAGGGTCCTCTTTAAGGAAAACACACGGTTATTGATACAGTGTGAATCAGGTTTAGAAATGAGCAGTGTTCTACCCCTACCCCCACCTCCGAAGAGGACGTTTCACAGACCGTAAAGCAGTGCTGTAGGCATCTCTTTTCCTCTCTCCCTTTCTCTCTCCCTCATCTGTCTCA
Source organism: Erinaceus europaeus (assembly GCF_950295315.1). Taxonomy (NCBI): domain Eukaryota; kingdom Metazoa; phylum Chordata; class Mammalia; order Eulipotyphla; family Erinaceidae; genus Erinaceus; species Erinaceus europaeus. The sequence goes on from NC_080183.1 coordinate 17,956,782, forward strand.
CACTTTGTCACTGTACTAGCAAGTGAAGAAAAAAAGAGAGAGAGAAATAAAACATTTTTTAAGTGAGTAGCTTCATTGTGTTGGAAGGCTAGCATGTGAAAAGGCTGAGAAATGTTATAAACATTACAAAATCAAGAGAAATGGTGACATTTGTCTGAATTAACTACCTGATACATTTTGTCTCCGTAGATGCATTGACTGCCGTGCCGTAACTCAATCACATTGTCATTTAACAGTTGTGTTAATTAATTTTTGCCACCAGGATTATCACTGCCCGCACAATGATGGGTGAAGCAGAAAAAGTCAGTGAGGAAGAGAGACGGAGAGGAGAGGCCACAGAAATACTGCTTTGCTGGGGGGTGAGGTAGAAAGAGACAGACGTGCCAAGAATGATAGCTCTGCCCTGTGGCTTCTGAAGCTTCCTCCACACAGGTGGGAGCTGGGGACTTGAACCTGAGTTTCTGTGAAGGGTCAAGTCCCCAGCAAGGTGTATGCCTTAGCACCACCACCCAGCCTTCCTGCGACTTTCTATGGAGGGAATAGAATCACAGTTGTCTTAAGACTGTCCTGCAGACGTGAAAATAAGAATGTACTTTTAACTAGCGCTGATGAGAGGGTGCCTTTCAGTTTTGTAGCTCACTAAAGTCGGAGCAAAGTTACACGAGTGAGTCTGGATTTTCCTTGGCTGTCAGTGCGAGGCTGGGTTTTTCATGTTTCTAAGCCTATTGTCCCTCCACAACCACATTTCTTAGCCCTCTGGTGCTGTGCTTCACTGCCATAATGCCAGCTGATGTGTCATGCAGGGCAGTTTTCTTAGGAGCAGCCCCACACACGGACAGCCAGCAGCTGCTTAATTCAGAGAAGATGGCTGCAAATGATACAAATATACCCCACCATGCCCGAACTAAGTCCATTTCCACCAGAAATGTGAGGTGTGCTCCACCGCCACTGAGCATATTGCCTAGGAAGAAATAAAAGTTAGGATGTAAAGAGACATAAAGAAATCAAGTCAGGGTGTAAAAGGATGTGACCACGTAGGCTTAAAACAAACGCCTTGCACAGAAATACTAGAGATAGTGACCATGAGCAGACTGTGGGTGTTGGGCCTGCAACTTAGTTCCATGAACAGCACTAGCAATTTGTCTTGGGCTATCTTGAAAGATTGATCCTGTGTGCATGTGCACACACACGCACACACACACACGCACACACACGCACACACACGCACACACACACACACACATGCAGTTTATGACTTTCTACCACAAAGTGATAAGCAGTATATAGAGTAAATACTAAATATGAATATAACTACTAAATATAAATATATATATACTAAATAATACATGACCTCATACATAACAGTGTTTAGAGAGAAATGTGATTAATCAAATAAATGCTTTCCAAGTTTGCTGATAATACACATCTAGGAATACAAGTAAATATGTCAAATTCAAGAACGAAAAATAAAAGCAACGTAAAACAATGTTAACTAGTCCCAAAACCAAACCAACAGAAATAAATATGAAGTCCAAAAAAGAGTAACATGGCAATTCTAAGATGAGCGGGGACATTGTATTACATAAACATCTATGTGAAGGACTTAAAGGTCTGAAATGCTGAGAAGCTCAATATAAATTAATGAGGTTTATGAGGCTGCAAAAAAAAAAAGGTCAATTTTAGGCTATATCAACAAAGCAAGTATCCCAAACAAGAAAGCTAATAGTCCCAGCAGACATTACACCAGCCAGAACCAACTGGAATTTTGTGTTCAGCTCTGGCTAGATGGCCAGGGAAGGCAGCCGAGTGGTGAGGTGTCTGGAAACATGTCAGTGTAAGGGGAAGAAGAGTCCTAAAGAGAAGCAAGCCAGCTATCTGAGTGCTTAGAAGTTTTCATGTGTGAGAGGTCTGATTTCCCTGTGAAATGTTACAGACCAAGTAAAGAGTCAGTGCTGGGTACTTCAGCTTACTATACAGAAATAGATTCTAACTAGACAGGACCCAAATTAAAATGGATTATTTATGAGAACTCTCTTGTTACTGAAAATTTAATATATTTATATATATGCTTATATTTATTTATTTTCCCCTCTGGTGCCCTTGTTTTTTATTGTAGTGACAGTTATCATTGTTGTTATTGATGGCATTGTTGTTAGATAGGACAGAAAGAAATGGGCAGAGGAGGGGAAGACAGAGAAGGGGAGAGAAAGACAGACACCTGCAGACCTGCTTCACCGCCTGGGAAGCGACTCCCCTGCAGATTGGGAGCAGGGGGCTTGAACCAGGATCCTTACATCGGTCCTTGCGCTTCGTGCCACGTGCATTCAACCCACTGCGCTACCACCTGACTCCCAAAACTTTTATATTTTTATATTATTATGTAGAAACATTCCATAGAGTGCTGGGTTAAATATTTCTCATTTTAAATAATAACAGTAATCATATAAATCCCATGTATTTCACATTAAGGCTACAAAAAAACAGTAACAGTGACACACTTATCACCATGCACAAGGAGCCAGGTTCAAGCCCAGGCTCCTCACCTGCAGGGGAAGCTCCACCTGGTTAAACACATGCTGTGGTGTCTCTCCCTCTCGACCTCATCCTCCCTCCCTCTGGATTCCTCTCTGTCCTGTCAAATAAAGAAGTACAACAACAACAATAATAATAGCAGCATTTTAGAAGGCCCTGGTTAGAGTTTCATTATAGTTTTCCCTCATCTGCTACAGGTGTCCTGTGTGAGCGCCGGCCATGCTGTGTGCGCCATTCTGCCAAGTGCCCCCGTTAATGCTGATGCTGACAGTCAGAGGTGTTTCCGTGACTGTGACAGGAGCCTGTCTGCATGGCGACACCACATTGTAGTGAGCTACTGACACGCCTCTCAATCATCTCCAAATGCTCCTGTGCAAAAAAAGTGTTTTCAGAATCTGTCCACACAAATCCTTACCATTTCTGGATGAAATATTCCTCATTTCAAATAATAACAGTAACAACCACAACAACAATAAAACAAAGGCAACAAAAGGGAAAAAATAGCCTCCAAGAGCAGTGGATTCATGATGCAGACACTGAGCCCCAGAAATAACCCTGGAGACAAAAATAAATAAATAAATAAATAAATAAAAATAGATATTTTAAAAAGAGAAGTAAAGGAATATTTACAACAGTTTCTAGTTAAATGTAGTGCTTTCTGTGGGATTTTATAGACATTTCCATTAGATCAATGAAAGTGTCTTTTATTGTAAGTTGAAGAGTTTTTATATAAATACTCATTTCTACCATACACTTTTTATGCCTGTTCAGCAATTACATATTTTATTTGCCTTGACCTAGGAACATGATTTACTTAGTCAATATGAGACTGTCACTGAGATTAGCATCTAATTTGATCATCATGTATTGCTTGATTTCATATACTAATATTTTGTGTTGACACTTAGTAAAGAGATTGGACTGATACTCTTATTTTGCTTATTTTTCTTTTGTTTGCCACCAAGGCTACTGCCAGTCTCAGTGCCAGCACTACAAAGCCAACATTCTTAGTGGCCATATTTTTCCTTTCCTTTCTTTTTTAAAAATTAAATTAATTTATTTTACTAGATAGGACAGAGAGGAATCAAATAAGGAAGGGGAGAGAGAGGCAGAGAGAGAGAGAGAGAGAGAGAGAGGCAGACACCTGCAGACCTGCTTCGCCACCCATGATGTGTCCTCCCTGCAGGTGGGAAGCGGAGGATCTAACTGAACAGCGCCCTCGACTGGGTGCACCACCACCCAGTCCCTGGCCTGGTACTTTCCAATATGGCGTCACTGTGTCAGGATCAAGACAATGCTAGCCATGTCAGATGGGCGAGCAGATGGTCCACGGGACCTCATAAAGAGTTTATGTCCCTCTAGAATTACTTTCTTGCTGAAAACAGCCTGACCATCTACTCATGTGTTTGGTTATTTCTTTTGTTGAAAGATTTTTAACCTCTAATTCAACTTTCTATCCAACTAGAAAGTCAACTCTATTTTTTCTTAGTTCGGTTACAGAAGTTGCATCTTTCCTAAAATTTACCAAGCTTTCCAATCATTTTGGCATAGGCTATTTGGAGTACTCTTAATTTGTACAAACACCAGTACTCGTGTTTTTAATATTACTTATAACTTTCAGCCGTCTTTTCTTGATGAATGTTGTCAGCTGACCTAATTTAATTAGGGCTAACTTTTAAAGGATCAACTTCTGTCTCAGATGATTTGTGTTGTCATACCTCATTTTCTATTTTATTACTTTCTGTACTAATTATTTTCAACTTTCTATTTCCAGGATTTTTTTTCTATTTTATCATTTTAAGTGGGATATTTAAGGTGACTGACTCATAAATTTTTAAATTTGGTCCTTTAAGTCTTATCGTTTCCCTGTAATAATACTTAGCTACATAACAATGTTCTGACTGTAGAACACTCATAATTATTTGATTCTATTATTTTTGAGGTTAATGACTTATTCCTTGAACATATGCGTTCATTTGGGGGAGTCTGATGAGCTCTGGCTGAATGTGATTGTGATAAAAAGACAATGTTACACTATCAATGTTTCAAAATCTGTTGTGACTAACGTTAAGGTATAGCACATAGTAAGTCACATACTTATTTTGAAAAGAGATGTTTGCTATTCTGTTGCTGGGTCAATATATCAAATAAGTGAATTATAACAAGCTTGTTGATTTTTCTGTTCAGATCTTCTTTACATATAGATATAAGAGTATCTTAGTCAACTTGTGCTCTCAGACTAAATGAAATGTTGATTGATACTGTCTTCAGACTCAGTCTGATAGCAAAGACTAACATTGGTGGTGTTTTTATTACCGTTCTCCTCGCAACTCCTTGAGATAGCTGTGTATACACAATTTTAGATGGTTTTCCCCTTAAATTTAGCCTTTCACAATTATCAGTGTTTCTCAAATCACAAGTAAAGCTCTTTACCTATATGCTTAGTGTAGATGACAGTAAAACTGCTACAGCGTCTTTTTGTTGTTACTGTTTCCCTTCCTCTTCTTCTTTTTCATCTTCTGTCTATGAGTGGGATGGTTGGGGATTTACGATGATTGGTCTAACCTTGCAGATACAGTCCTTAGACCCAGGCTTCAGACGCTCTAACTTCCAGCTCTGTGCCCTTGCTGAGTCTTAACAGAATGAACGTGTTTGATACGGAGAGGAGAGGAGAGCCTGAAGTGAGAGCGTGAGGTGAATCTGTGAGCAGGAACTATGCTGGGAACAGATGATATGATTATGAAGTAATGGCTGGGGGTGGCTAAAGCAAGTCTCGTGGTGAAGAGTTTAGGCATGGGTGTCATGTGGAAAAAACAGAAGAATTTAGGGAGCCTATACTTTTTTTTTTTCTTTTTTGAGCCCGCTGTTAAAATTCATTCTGATTGCCAGTTTAAAGTCTTAAGTGTTTAGGTTGAAGGAACATATAATCAGAGCTATGGTCTGTGCATTACAAAGTTTGAGACATTGTGGTCCGGAGGTAGCTCCATGATAAAGCTTTGGACTCTCAAGCATGAGGCCCAGAGTTTGATCTCCGGCAACACATGTGCTAGAGTGGTGTCTGGTTCTTTCTCTCTCCTCCTGTCTTTCTCATAAATAAATAAAATCTTCAAAAAAAAAGTTTGAGACATTCAATCCATTTTTCCCCTCTCATATAAATTGAACAGTGGTTTGTGAGAATATAAGTTAATAGGAGTATATATTAACACCATTCCCATCACCAAATGCCCCCCCACACACACACACATCAGGAAGCTGAACATCCATCCTCACCCTCCACCCAGAGATTCTTACTTTGGTGCCCTACTCCAAACTCAGTCAGATTCTACTTGGAACCTATAAATTTTTAACAATATTTAAGAGAGAAAGGGGCAAGAGGAAATGAGATTCGTTAGGAAGGACCCTGTCCTCCAAATCCCACATAAAGCAGGAAGGCCTTGAATCAAGGCCAGGAGAATGAAGAGGGAAAGGCAGAGTCGAGAATCACTTTATGGAGGAAACGGCCAATCAAAATCACGTACTGGGTTCTGGAGAATGAGGACACTGTGGTGTCAAAGATACTGCTTCATTTATTCTGTAGTGCCCTGGTAGCTTCATTATTTCTTTGGCTAGAAACCACAGAATTGAGAAACAGCAGTTGGCTTAGAGGAGAAAGGAAAATAACGAGTTTTCTCTCCATTCATTGAGCCTGGTCTTTCTAGAAGACAGTTGGAAAACACAAAACTAAGAACAGAACCAGATAAGAAGATCTTTGTTGTTTGTCTGTTCTGTTTTATGGACGACTTACACCTAGACAACAGCTGAATCTTTGGATTGGGTTCTGCGTTCCTAGAACACCTTTGTTTCTAAGATGCCAAATACCACTTGCTTTTCTGCCATAATTTTAAATTAAAAATGGCCATGATTTATTCCTCTCACATTTTAAAAATTGATATCAGACACACTGGCTTTAGAAGTAACCTTATGGGTAACCCAGAGATTCTTAGACAACTGCTATACCTGGGCCACTATTGAACATTTGCTATATTTAAACATGGGTTTATTGCTGTAGACCTTTAAAACTCTTTGTAGACCTCCCTTTCAAGTATTGACAAGGCTCAACTCTACTTAACTCACAGCCATTAAGATCAAAGCATTAAGTGGTACATCTGCTTATGTAATTATCAGTAATGCCAGAAAACAGCTTTGTGAATCTGGTCACAATGAGCTCTGAGGAAATAAGCAGCTGGAAAGTTTCTATGAGCTCTCCCCCACCCCCCGAAGTTTAAAAAAACTGTACTCATCCCAGTAATTTTTTTCCCCTTGGTGAGTTTGGTTTTGTTTTTTGTTTTTCCAACTGGTTGTAATAAAAAAATGTCTGAGATTCTGCTACATAATTTGATCTTTTGGGAAGGGTCAATGCTAATGTTTTAGGCCACTTCAGCTGGCTTGAGTTCAACTCTGCAAGTGTTTAAGTTCCAACAGGATGCTGACAGACCCACCCTAAAGAGGAGGCAGCTGTCCATAGATTATTTATACTGAGTCCTTCCACTGGTAGAGTAGAGATGCCTGGGGGGAACCATTTAGCTGTCTGAGCAGCAACTTAGAGGCTTAGAAATCATAAATTTAAAACCCCAGAAGGCCTACTTGACCCTTCCTTCAAGACATATCCATGGAGTATAATAATGTTGTCTGAGAGGATTTAAAGACTTTAAAGTTACTACAAACACTTAGAACTTTGATTTTAGAGGTCCATGTCAGGTCTGGTGTCCTCAGAAGCCTGTCCTGGTGTTGCCAGCCAAAGTTTCTGAAACTCAGTTGAAATTCCGAAGTCACTGAAAACTTAAAGATAAATGTGTAATTTCAGACTAGCAAAAGTTATGCTTTTAGGGCAGGGGAGATAGCATAATGGTTATGTAAACAGACTCTCATGCCAGATTCTTTGACGTCTCAAATTCAATCTCCCATACCACCATAAGAAAAAGAAAAAATACAATAGTTTGTACATGCATAACATGTCCCAGTTTTCCATATAACAATACAACTCCCACTAGGACCTCTGTCATCCTTCTTGGATCTGTATTCTCCCCACCCACCCCAGAGTCTTTTAAAAGAAAGAAAGAAAGAAAGAAAGAAAGAAAGAAAGAAAGAAAGAAAGAAAGAGAAACAAGTTATGTTTTAAATTTAAAATATCCAAATGTGTATCCAGAGCCAATCTGCCAAAAACATCTTACAACAGATGAAACGAGTCTATACTAACTAGCTAAATTGCTGAACTTCACAGAGAATGAGTAAAAGTTTCTTAAAATGTCAGTACATACAGGTTTCTTTAAAGATTTTAGGAGAGATTTTCTTCTGCTTGTTTTACCAAGAAGTGTGCTGTCTTTACTTATCCTAAGACACCATCCCTTGGGGACCTGAAAATAGCTGCCCTGATATGGCATTTGCCTTGTCATGTATGTGGCCCGTTCAGGCAGGTGGGAGTACAACAGCCTCGGGGGGCTACCGTGCTGTGGTGTCTTCTCCCTGAGCTCTCTTTTCTTTTTAATTTAATATATAGATATATTTTTTAATATAGATATAATTTTATCAGAATACTGCTTAGCTCTGTCTGGTTTATGGCTGTACCAGGGACTGACCTCTGGGACCTTTGGTGCTTTAGGTGCAAAACGCTTTTTGCAGGTTGGGGGGTAGATAGCATAATGGTTATGAAAAGAGGGTTGTTTTTTTGTTTGTTTTGTTTTGCCTCCAGGGTTGCCACTGGGAATCTGTGCCCGCACTATGAGTCCACTGCTCCTGGAGGCCATTGTTTCCCTTTTGTTGTCCTTGTTGTTTATGTTGTTGTTATTGCTGTCATTGTTGTTGGATAGGACAGAGAGAAATCAAGAGAGGAGGGGAAGACAGAGAGAGAGAGAGAGAAAGACAGACACCTGCAGACCTGCTTCACTGCTTATGAAGCAACCTCCCTGCAGGGGGGGAGCCAGGCTTTGAACTGGGATTCTTAGGCCGGTCCTTGCACTTCCCACCATGTACAGTCAACCCGGTTTGCTACCACCAAACCCCCTTAATTTAATATTTTAATGTGAAAGAGACATACAGAGAGAAAGACCAGAGCGCTGCTCAGCTCAGGCTGGTGCTGGGGCTTGAACCTGGGATTTTGGAGCCTCAGATATGAGAGTCTTTTGCATAACCACTATGCTGTCTCCTAAGCCCTCTCCTCCTCTTTCTCTGTCTGAAATAGAGGATAGAAAAATAACCTGACGAGGAGTGGCAAAGAATGATGGTGATGATGATGATGATGATGATAATGATGGTGATGATAATGATGGTGATGATGATGATGGTGATGATGATGATGGTGATGATGGTGATAGTGATGATGATGTGATGGTGGTGATGATGATGGTGATGATGGTGATGATGATAATGGTGATGGTGATGATGATGATGGTGATGATAGTGATGATGATGATGATGATGATGATGGTGATGATGTGATGGTGGTGATGATGATGGTGGTGATGGTGATGATGATGATGGTGATGGTGATGGTGGTGGTGGTGGTGATGGTGATGGTGATGGTGATGATGGTGATGGTGGTGGTGGTGGTGGTGGTGGTGGTGATGGTGGGGGTGGTGATGGTGGTGGTGGGGGTGGGGGTGGTGATGGTGATGGTGATGGTGGTGATGGTGGTGGTGATGGTGGTGGTGATGGTGATGGTGGTGGTGATGGTGGTGATGGTGATGGTGGTGATGGTGGTGATGGTGGTAGTGATGATGGTGATGATGTGATGGTGGTGATGATTGTGGTGGTGGTGGTGGTGGTGATGGTGATGATGGTAATGGTGATGATGGTGATGGTGATGGTGATGATAATGTAGATGGTGATGATGGTGATGATGATGATGATGATGATGATGTTGTGGTGGTTCTACTGCTGCTGGTTGTGGTGGTAGTAATACACCTCTTGCTCCTCTCACTCATTTTTTTAAAAAATCTCATAATGGGAGGTTGGGAAGTAGCTCAGTGGATTAAGAGCACATGGTGCAAAGCTCAAGGACCCAGGCAAGGAGGCTGGTTCAGACCCCCGGCTCCCCACCTGCAGGGGGTTTGCTTCACAAGCAGTGAAGCAGGTCTGCAGGTGTCTCTCCTTGTCTCCCCCTGTCTTCCCTTCCTTTCTCGATTTCTCTCTGTCCTATCCAACAACAATGCCAGCAATAACAACAACAAGGGCAACAAGATGGAGAAAATGGCCTCCATGAGCAGTGGATTTTTAGTGCAGGCACCAAGCCCTAGCAATAACCCTGGAGGCAAAAACAAAAAATCTGAACATGAATGTGGCATGAATAAGACCTCCTTCAGTCCCCTGAAATCAGTCAGTCTGTCTGCCTGTCATCTCTGCATTTTCATGTGTCCTTCCTCCTCCTGCCCAAGTCAGACTTCCCTACCCTCTCTCTTAGGTAACACTCCCAAGCCCTCATCTGAGCTGTGACTTCTAGAAACCTGTTGATGCCTGCAGTGTTTTCCTTGCAGTTTAACCTATTCTTCTTTGACCAGGTTAAGAATCGTTCCCAGCCTTGCACAGACAGTGCTACTTCTCCCTGTCATTTCTCCCTTGCCTCCTCCAACGAGAGCTCCTTGTTTGAGTCTGTAGTTATAGCACCTGGTTTCATTTAAATATAAATCTGCTAGCAAGCACATAGTGGAGTTCTGATAAACTTCTTTCTTCACTTGGCAGAAGTATAAAACAAATGTGGTCCTTTACTTAAAAGCTGTTAACAAATTGCACTCATTCACTAACCCATTAGCGATGCTTACTGAGAGCCCGTTATATGTCTGGTCCCTTAGGCACAGACGACAGTGTGATGAACGAGCTCCAAATGGTTCCTGCTCACTCAAAGCTTAGAATGCAGCAGGAGAGAAACGCAGTCAAGCACACAAACACAACACAGATCCACAGTAGGATGCCACTGAGGCATAAGTGCTAGGATAAAAGCAAAGAGACAAAGAGGGAGGGGGAGAGAGAGAGAGAGAGTGAGTGAGAGAGAGAGGCATAGAGAGAGAGGGAGAGAGAGAGGCATATATATAGAGAGAGAGGCATAGAGAGAGAGGGGGAGAGAGAGGGAGAGAGAGAGGGAGAGAGAGAGGGAGAGAGAGGCATAGAGAGAGGGGGAGAGAGAGGCATAGAGAGAGAGAGAGGGAGAGAGAGGCATAGAGAGAGGGGGGAGAGAGAGGCATAGAGAGAGAGAGGCATAGAGAGAGAGAGAGGGAGAGAGAGAGGCATAGAGAGAGAGGGAGAGAGAGAGGCATAGAGAGAGAGAGAGGGGAGAGAGAGAGAGGGAGAGAGAGAGGCATAGAGAGAGAGAGAGACACTAAGGAATGGAGGGAGAGGGAGGGAGAGAGACAGAGCATCTGTTGTCCTGCTCCGTCATTCATGAAGCTTCCCCATAAGTGGCGACCATGGTCCTGAACCAAGCACGTGAGCTCTCCCAGGAGGGCCACCACCTGGTCCCTTATAAGGAAGCTCTTAAGAGTAGTCTGAACAAGAAAGGATGGTGGTCCAAGCTCGTGGGACATTGTAAAGGTGGCAGGAAATAGATTTCAGATCAATTGTGACGGTAAAGTTAAAAAACAAGAGAAAACAAATTGGGGCCCGGCAGTGGTAGACATATTGCTAAGCATAAGGACCCAGGTTCAAGCTCCCACTCCCCACATGTGTGTGTGTGGGAGGGGCACTTCACAAGAAATGTAGCAGGCCTGCAGGTGTATGTCTTTCTCTACCTATCTCTGTCTTTCCCTCCTCTCTCAATTTCTCTCTGTCCTATCTAATAAATCTTTTTAATTTAATTAATTTTAAAAAACTGGCACTGTCACTTCTATAGTGCCGCTTTAAGTCCATTACAAAGTTTGTGAGGATCAGTCTCACCCCGTGCTAATCACAACAGTAACAGTGCACATAGGCATGAATACACAGGCCACACAGGTATAGCTAATGACAGAAAATATGCAAAACCTTTGGTTTGGTCTTACCTGAGAGCATAGGCACTATTTCCAGATGCTACGACAAACTGTGGCTGAGAAATCCCGCCATAACTGTTTCAAATAAACTGCTGATGTCAGCCTGTAGTCTAGAACTACTTTACTGGTTCATGACTACAGTCATGGCTTACTTCACAGATACATTAGCTCATCTGGGTCTGGACGTCCTATGCTATGTCTATTCCTTTGCAATGGTAAATCCCTGTTCTTGTGTCCTCTCATAAAGGCTGAGCAACCCTGACTTGCACTCCTAAGGGAGGTACATGTATTAGAAAGAGGAGAAGGCTGGAGTGTGAATCCTGGCTTAGCTTTTGCTGGCAGAGGAGCCCTGAATGAATTACTTGACCTCTCCGAACTTCAATGTTCTCATTTGTGGAATGCAAAAATTGAACCACCTCAAAGGACTGCAAGGCGCATTCTTCTTCTCCGTTCTGCTTCCTACGCTTCTGAACCTCATTCAGAAATGTCTCTGGAAAACTCTGACATCAAGGTAACATGGAAAAATAGTGCATTCAGCGCTCAAAGGCATGGCCAAGGTCAGAATCTATCTCTGTTCCAAACACATCTGGCTTGGATCAGTTTCTGTCTCCAGTGGCAGCTCACTCTGCAACCAAGTCCAGAGACAGTTCCCAGTCTTGCGTTTCCATTCAGATGGTCGGCACTCTGCAGGGTGATGATGCCGTCAGCGCGGCGGTCCAGAAGTATAGGTGATAATGATGCCCCTTGAAGGAGGCATCACACTGAGGCGCTTCTCAAGCTTTGGCAAGTCAGACACCTCCTGCCCATTTGGTTACTGAAATGCTGGCGTCACCTTAGTTGCAGTCATTTTTAAGGAGTGTTTTAGGATAAAGGCTACATCTGCTCCAGTGGGAGGCAGGGAGGAGAGGGCAGACAGGAACCAGGGGCTGAGAGCTGAGCCACGTGTCAATTCCAGCAGTGGGAATTATCAACAGACACGAAGGGCAAATTACATTCCTATATAGACATGAAACCACTATAAAAGAGATTGATAGATGCTTACACAGCTGTGGTTATTAGGGCGACATAATAATGTGTGTTCAAAGCAAACAGTGAGTAGCAGCGAGCTCAATATGACAGTCCTTATCAATGATAGAGAAGGTCAAGTAACCAGATAGGGAATGATAGCTCAGCCCTACAGGGATGCAGAGGTCACACAGGCTCCCGTGCTGACTATGGGCCCCAGATCAAATCAATGGGGTTTACAGTCAGTAATATATACACTTTCCCCATATTTAGGAGCTACTCTCTTCCCTGATGCAGTTTTCTAGTTCTTTTTCCAACTCTGACACCATCTTCCCAGACAATAACCTGGATCCACCTGCATGTTAGATGTCAGGCTCAGGCAGAAACGAGTAAAGTCATGGGCCCTCTGGAATATGCCTAAGACAGCCCTACTAGCTTTATCCAAAATGGAGACCCCAATCTTCATCTGCAGAATTTTTTCCACTAAGTTTGTTATTTGTCAACAATCTGTTCTACACTATATGTTAATTCTTTTTCAGTCACCAGTTTCCAGATAATACCATGATGCCAACCCGACTTCCTTGGGCAGAGGACCCTGCCAATGTGTCCTGGAGCCCTGCCCCACTAGGGAAAGAGAGAGGCAGGCTGGGAGTATGGATCGATCTGTCAACACCCATGTTCAGCGGGGAAGCAATTACAAAGGCCAGACCTTCCACCTTCTGCATCCCACAATGACCCTGGGTCCATACTCCCAGAGGGATAAAGAACAGGAAAGCTGTCAGGGGAGGGGATTGGGATAGGGAGTTCTGAGGTTGGGCATTGTGTGGAAATGTCCCCCTCTTATCCTATAGTCTTGTCAGTATTTCCATTTTATAAATATTTTTTAAAAAAGAAAATTGGGATGATATTTCTGGTGTGTGCCCCAGGCTGGCTCTAGGCTCTTTGACTTCCCACTGATGGGTCAGGGAGGTCCGGAAGCTGGAACTGCAGGTCTCCATCAAGACGGAACCACATCACAACCACTGAGGGCAGGAGTGATGCCACCATGCTTGGGGTAGATTCTGGAGCAGTGAGGAGAGGCGTTCAGGTGCCAGAGGTCCAGAGGGAAGGCAACCCCACCAGACACTCCCACGGCCTGGTCTGTGTAACGTTCTAACTGAGGCTTCACTTACATGACCAGGTGGGATGCAGGACTCCTAAGACAGCTACAAATGGAATTGAACCCCTCTTATCCCATAATCTTGTCGACAGTTAGTAAATCACTAATAATTTAAAAAAGAAATTGAAAAATAAGAAAACACTAAACAGAAATGGGACTGGAGTTGGTGTCCTGAACCAAAGTCAAAGACTCTGCGGTGGGGGGAGGGGGGATTCAGGTCCTGGAACGTGACGGCAGAGGAGGACCTAGTGGAGGTTGCATTGTTGTGTGGAAAATTGAGAAATATTATGCATGTGCAGACTACTGTATCTTACTGTAGTAAAATAATCCCCCCAATAAAGAAAAAAAATGTATCTTGGAAAAAAATAGAGGTAAAGATTCAGCTTTGAGTTGATATTAGAAAGTGGAGGAGGCTATTGGCAAGCTAGTCTTTCTGCCCTTTCAAGCTGGTTCTGAACATCTGAAAGTTAAGAGTTTGTGGCCAGAATTCTGTGTGTGTCTGAGTGGAGTAGTGTTTGTGAGTTATTGTTCTGTTCCTGACTGGAATGTGGAAAGTGATCACTGTCAGCAAAGAAAGGGATTATTATAAGGAAAGGGGGCACTGAGTCCTCTAGAAGGAGCCACTGGTGGGCCCCAGTCAAAAGCAGCTTTTGAAAATAGTGAATCAAAGTAAGTTTGTTTCTCCTGTAAGTGTCATCTTTTATTACAGGGCCTCAATTAAAACTAGGTTGGTCTTCTCAAGAAATGGCATTTTCTTCCCTTTCTCTATACAAATATTACCTGAGCAATGATATACTTTGATTTTCATAGACATAGCCCTTGCTTCCCCAAGAGAGTTTATTTTATCTTATTTTTATGACCACCAGAGTTATTCCTGGAGATGATGCCTGGACAGTGAATGTAGCACTCCAGCCCCCACCCCCAAACACAAACACTTTTTCTTTTTTAGTTTGATAAGACAGAGAGAAATTGAGAGAGGAGGGAGAGATAGTGAGAGAGAGAGAGAGAGAGAGAGACATACAGCCTTTCACTTGTGTAGCTCCTCCCCTGCAGGTGGGGGCAGAGACTTGAACCTGTGTCCTTGTGTATAGTAGCATATGAACTCAACCAGGTGCACCACCTCCTATCCCCAAAGAGAGCATTTTTTATCTGCTCTTGTCTCCTTCTGAAACGTGACTCTAGAATACTAATTTTTGGAAGTTGGGAAAGAAAGAAACAATTTTATTAATTAAGGATGACTATTATCCTAGTGTTTATTACATAATCAACTTTACAAGTTTGAAGCAGAATCTGTAGTAATTGTTAAAAAAAATTATTGGCATTATAAAAGAGCCCAGTCTAAAGCAAAGAATGACGTAAGTCATTGATATAATCCTATGACTTTATCTTCGGCAATAGTGTGACACACTATAAAAATGTCTTCTTTCTTCAGAGTCACTGGCAACAGGAGAGTTAATCAAGTGTGTAGAGCATAATGACTTTACAGTCTCATCTGCTTCTTTTTGTTCAACAGAAGAGGCCTCCAGAAAGTTTGACTGACATTTATGATAATTACATTTGGAGATTAAAATAATTTAGGGGTTCGAAAGGTTTGAAATTGATGTACCATAATGGGCCTCCTATGATTATGGATTCCTTCATAGCATTTTGGTAGGGTGTTGAAATCCATTTGATGTGAATGTAATAGTCATTTTAATGGATATTGTTAATTCCTTGTTTTCAGCATAATAGATAAAGGGGGTTTTAATTAAACTCATTGTGTGAACGCTTACCGGGGGTAAAAAGGTTCACGGAATTTTTGTTCATCTGGCACAGGGAAGAATGCAGTATCAGAAAGTGGCTGGCATCAGCCACCAGACCAGTTCGACTCCCTGAAGATGACAGGGCTTCAGCCAACACGCAGAGTGACACCGCAAATCTTTAGTTTCAAAGCACTAGCCCAGTGCCACAGCACTGATTAATTTCTTCTTCAAACCACATGGAAGTCTTTAAGATCAGAGTTCAAGTTTCTCCAAGAGTAGTGATCAAGAACCAGAGGTGGTGTACCCTGACTGTCAGCTGAAATATGGCAAGAGACGGCAGGAATCTTCTTTCCAGTACCTCCACCGCACCTGTGCTATCTCAGAAACCAAAAGAACAAAAGAGCTCCGAAAGGCACTGGCCGACTACAAAGACCCTAATAGCATTCTGGGGAATAAAACAGTGAGTTTATTTTAGTGGACGAGGAAAGTCTGAATTATTTAGCATTTTTACAATGTATTATCGATTGACCATCTCTCTTTTGGGTCATTAAATCCAGAAACTCTGCCCTGAACTCGCTACTCACAAGCCTTTATCATAAATTCCTCAGTTGGTAGACTACATCCAAGCGGTATCATCGTTACTTGTGAAAATGCACTGAGAACTTCCTCTAGAAGTTATGCTGTGAACAGGTCCAGCCACTCCAGTAGCAGTGAGAGGACGCTGCAAGTGACAGAGACAGAGACAGACAGCTGCGCTCCTATCATGAATATTCGCATTGCTAGTAGTTTGCTCAGGATAGAGGAATTACCTGTGACTTTGATTTCTTTTCATAAGATAACATTCTTTGGAAAGAGAAAGAGAAAGGGACACCACTTACTTCCTATTTCTCACATGAATTCATGGTATGATTCTACTTTTTACTGATTAAATCTCATCTTACAGGCAGATGGAATTTGGGAAAGTTTAACAGATTTGCATTTTAGAAAGTTTGTTGAAAACAATGAAGAGGCATTTGGGGGACCTGAATGTTGTTGGATAGGTAATATCTGGTATACTACAGTATACTATAGTACCAAGGAAAATAGAGAAGCAGAAATGGAAAGAGCCAAGGTTAAAGAGGTAAAGAGCTACAGGATTTGGAACCAGTCCTATGTGAGGCACTGGGGAGGAGTATTTGAAATGTAGAAACTGTATAAAAGGGCACTGAGCTGGATAGGTGTGTGCAAACTGAGAAGATGTGCTCCATGAGACTTAAACGGAAAAAAAAAAAGCAGCAAGGGCAAGATTTTTGCATGTCTAGGAGACATGCAAAAGAGTTTATGATTTGCTCACCAAGAAAGTAGAAGAGATGGAGATGGATGTAAGTAAGCTGAGAGTTAGGTAAGACTTGCATTCAAACCAAATTGGAGCAAGTAAATAAAGCCGTGTAGTCAGTGGCTTCATTGCTTTGCATAGCTGAGTAGTATTCTGTGTGTGTTTCTATCTATACCACAAGGTTTTAGCCGTTCATCTGTTGTTGAGTACCCAGATTGCTTCCTAGTTTGAGCTAATACGAATTGTATTGTTATGGGGTGATCTCACTCACAGGCAGAACTTAAAGGGAAAAAAGAGCAGAAGGGGGGTGTGCGGAGAACATAGAGTAAAACATGGACTGGTCTGGTATGTTGCACCAAAGCAAAGCACTCCAGAGAAGGCAAATAGGGGAGAGGGATAAGGGGCGGGGGAGGTGGGTGCACTTTGAGCTTCCAGCAGGTGATCCTGGATAAGGACCGAGGTCGGGAGGGAGAGCGCTTTGCAGATACCTATCATGCCTCTCTCCTGTGTAAAATTAACATATAAAATAAAAGTGGAGTCGGGCGGTAAGTGCAGTGGGTTAAATGCAGGTGGCTCAAAGTGCAAGGACCATTGTAAGGATCCCTGTTCGAGCCCCCAGCTCCCCACCTGCAGGGGAGTCGCTTCACAGGCGGTGAAGCAGGTCTGCAGGTGTCTGTCTTTCTCTCCCCCTCTCTGTCTTCCTCTCCTCTCTCTCTCTCCATGTGTCCCTGTCCTATCCAACAATGGCAACATCAATAACAACAACAATAATAACTACAACAATAAAACAACAAGGGCAACAAAAGGGAAAATAAATAAGTATAAAAATTTAAAAAATAAATAAAACAAATGAAAGCACATTTCTCAAGATAATTGGAGAGTACGAGATGCCGAGTGAAAATTATCCACCACAGTGTTTTGTTCTTGGTAGGTCTTTATTCCTAGAGAATTTTCCAATTACTTTGGACAAGTCCCACTTGTAGAGCATTTAAAAGTATTTTTAAATATAATGGGAATGTGTTTGTAGTTATTTGCTTGTTCATTTGTGGGTT
Organism: Erinaceus europaeus; assembly: GCF_950295315.1. Taxonomy (NCBI): domain Eukaryota; kingdom Metazoa; phylum Chordata; class Mammalia; order Eulipotyphla; family Erinaceidae; genus Erinaceus; species Erinaceus europaeus. The sequence continues at coordinate 17,974,580 of NC_080183.1, forward strand.
TTTTTTTTATTCATTTCCATAAGGAAAAATGAAGAGTTGTACTGTAAATCTTCACATAAACATTTAGGAGAAAGTTTTATTAGTTCAATGTTTTAAAAGCCAAAACTGTCAATTCAGCATGGGTAAAACAAGATCTGCTTGGCAAATGCCAGCTGTGTCAGATAAGGGCTTGTCTCTGCATTGCAGCTACCTGCGTGCTGAGGCCTTTTCCTCAAGTGACTGGTCTACTGACTCAGTCACCAAAGGAGCTACAGAACCAGTCACTTTGGCCTTTTTGTTCTCATATATATTTTTAGATTTCTTGGATTATTAGTCTTTCCCACAGTTCTTATAAATCCCAACTCCTTTTCTGATCCATTTTGTGATTTAAATTCCATCGCTGTAGGGATGGAGGGAGCAGAAAACTATTCAAGAGACTCTGAAGAATAAGAGGTAGAGACTTGTGCAATACACTGATGAATAGCTAACATAATTGACTCAAATGTGAACAAAAGAAAGTCATGAGAACTGAGAATGTGCGGGCACTGAAATGTGTCACAAACAAGGGAGTGATTAGCCCAATGAGTCACAGAACTATGCTGTCTGGACATTACAATCTGGATCAAGACAGACAAAATACATGAATTTCTACCTTTTTCTCCAAGAAATTGTCTTTCCTTTTATGCATAAATTAATTTTAACATTTAAAAATATCTCCTTATTAAGCATGACTATATATTTATTAATATAATTGAATTCCTGTCATTAAATTAGCAGTGTCCCCTACATACTTGCACTGGGAATCACTTGCAACAATATCTAGTGTATTCAAGAACACTCAAAAATGGCCAGATGGTCAAATTCACCCCAGTAATGGTACAAAAAGAGGCACATCTCAAGGGAAGATGCTGGGTGAGCTCTCTCCCCTCACTCCCTCCCAAGCTCCCCTTAGCAAAGCAAGGACTGCAAAAGCTGAATAAGGGCAGGAGACTGGCATACTTTAACAATGACTCTTTAGTCACTATCAGGCCACCCCATCAGCTGGGGCCCTAGTCGGGGAGTCCTGAGATTCCCAAACAGACATGATGGGCCTAGACCTCGAATAAATCCCTCTCTCCATTGTTACCAGTCATCTCTATCAGGAACAACACAACAGATCCTTTGTGGGCCCCCATAGGACCTTGCCCTCAACTTGGATCAACAACAGTAGAGAATGTTCCATCCTCCGAAGGGAGGCTGGACAGCATCCTCTATGCTACACCTGAGGAAGATGGGTCCTGATACTGGGGCAGCTTGGAACCATTTCTACTCACGACCACAGAATGTGAGCTCAGATCTAGAGGGATGCAGAGGTCACACAGGCTCCTAAGCTGAATATGGGCCCCAGATCAGATCAAATCAATGGGGTTTACAGTCAACAATATTTGTACCTGTCCCATATTAGGGAGCTACTCTCTTCCCTGTTCCAACTTTCTGGTCCTTTTTCCAGCCATGACATCATCTCCTCAGACAATAATTTCGATCCACCTGCATATCAGAATTCAGGCTCAGGGGAAAAAAAAAAAAACCTAGTATAGCCACAGGTCCTTTGGAATATAACTAAAATATGCCTACTAGCTATCTACAAAACGGAGGAGCCCCCCCCCCCCCCAACTCTTCATCTGAACTACTCTAGCCTTTAGGTTCACTTGTTTGGCTTTATATGTTAACTCTCTTATCAGCCACCAGGTTCCAGATGCCAGCATGATACCAAACAAACTTCCCTGGACAGACAACCCCACCAATGTGTCCTGGAGCTCCCCAGAACCTGTCAACGCCCATGTTCAGTGGGGAAGCAATGACAGAAGCCAGACCTTCCACCTTCTGCATCCCACAGTGACCCTGAGTTCATAGTCCCAGGGGGATAAAGAATAGGAAAGCTGTCAGGGGAGGGGATGGGATACGGAGTTCTGGTGGTGGGAATTGTGTGGAGTTGTGCCCCTCTTATCCTATGGTTTTGTCAGTGTTTCTGTTTTATAAATTAAAAAAAAAAAAAGTCAGGCATTTCCTGAAAGGAAATTTAAGTCATTGCTATGGGCCGAATGTGTCTTCTGAAAATTTCTTTTTTTTTCTTTTTTATTTAAGAAAGGATTAATTAACAAAACCATAGGGTAGGAGGGGTACAACTCCACACAATTCCCACCACCCAATCTCCATATCCCACCCCCTCCCCTGACAGCTTTCCCATTCTCTAGCCCTCTGGGAGCATGGACCCAGGGTCATTGTGGGTTGCAGAAGATAGAAGGTCTGGCTTCTGTAATTGCTTCCCCGCTGAACATGGACGTTGACTGGTCAGTCCATACTCCCAGTCTGCCTCTCTCTTTCCCTAGTAGGGTGTGTCTCTGGGAAGCTGAGCTCCAGGACACATTGGTGGGGTCTTCAGTCCAAGGAAGCCTGGCCGGCATCCTGATGACATCTGGAACCTGGTGACTGAAAAGAGAGTTAACATACGAAGCCAAACAAATTGTTGAGCAATCATGGACCCAAAGCTTGGAATAGTGGAGAGGAAGTGTTAGGGGGGTACTCACTGCAAACTCTAGTGCACTTCTGCTTTCAGGTATATATTTTGCAGTAGTTTATGGATACGTGTGAACATATGCTCTCTCTCACAGAAACTGGTGTATATCTAGGTTTTGGGACTTTGTTAGAAAGTGAACCACCTGAGATGGAATTAGAGTATACTATGAAAGGAAAGGTCTCACCTGAGTAATGAAGCTGAAGGGTTGTCATTCCACACGTGAAGTCTCTGGACACAGTCTGAAGTGAAGCATGTTGAGGTGGCAATTGTTGCGTTGGTTAGGCTGTGATCGGCAGATGCAATATTATTTGATATGGATTGAGAGAGGCATGCGGGAAAGTGGGCCCTATCCAAGGGTTCCAGGACTGGGGGAAGTAGGGGCTCTATAGTGGAGATGTGAGGTTCCTGCTGTAATTTGGTCAGGTCCTGATTTTAGTTTCCCTTTCAGATCTTCTTACTCAACTTCTGTTGATGAGTGGGGTCATCCCATACTCATCTTTATCTTTCTAACTTAGTTCACTGAAAATTTCTAAATTGGAGTTTGACCTTCAACTTTTTGGTAATTAGATGTGAGGTCATTAGGAAATAATTGTTTGGATGAGGGTGTAGACCACCTGATGGGCTTGGTGATTTTTAAAGAGATGAAGGTGCAGAGAAAAAAAAAAAAAAGGAGAGAGAGGGAGAACAGACATCTGTGAGCCAGGGTGCATCTTCACTGCCTAGTCCACTGGCACCTTGATGGGAACACGTTCTCAGTCTACAGTGCCGGCTACCTGAGTCACCAGCTTTTGATATTTCTGTTGTGGTAGCTTAAACCAATTTGATTGCCAACATTAGTGAAGCTTGGCACAGTATAATAAAGAAAAGAAAAAAACAGCAGTGGAGAAACCCTATGTGAGTTTTAAACAATACTGGTGGCCTGTTAGCTTCTCAGTGAAGTGTACTTGGGTTTGGTTTGTTTATGCTGTTGTTGTCATTTTGGTTTTTATTGCCACCAAGGTTATAGCTAGAGCTCAGTGCTGACATTACAAATCCTCTGTTCCTGGCGGCCATTTTTTTCCTTTCGAATTTTTATTAGATAGGACAGAAAGAAGTTAAGAGAGGAGGGAAAATAGAGAGGGAGAGAGAAAGACAGACACCCGCAGACCTGCTTGTCAAGTGGACACCCTGCAGGAAGGGAGCTGGGTTGTGAACCTGGGTCCTTGTGCTTGGCAGTATGTGAGCCCACCACCTGGTCCCCATGAAGTGGCCAGTTCCTTAGAAGGTTTCAAATGGAAAGGCTCCCCTATATTCCACATAAGCATTTAGTGCTATTTAGGCCTAGTGCTGTGTCTCTTATTAATAACACAAATAATCTTCATAAAGTCAATAACCACACACTTGAACAGTTAATCTTTTTTTTTTAACTGTTTAACTAAAACACAGTGCCAGAAGTTATTTGAAGATGATATTTACAGAAAAGAGTAAATCAAGATAGTACTTTCCAAGATGATCACCTATCTCAAATGTTCATCTTGATCAAGAAACACACCTCTTATCTCTGTGCACACTACACTGCTTGGTTTACCCTCTGTTGTGTCAAACAAGAGAACTCAAGCATCTCATATGCAGATAAATTTTTTTTTAAGATGGCCTTGGTAACCGCATAAATGTAATGGGGAAAGGGTGGTCATGTTTTATGGTTAAAATTTTCCTGCTTCCCCCACTATGACCTGATAATTTTAATTAATTAGTCAGAGCACTGCTCAGTTCTGGTTTACGGTGGTACGGGGGTGAGCCAGAGACTACGTTAGAGCCTCAAGCACAAGATTCTTTTTTCATAATAATAATGCTATCTCCCCCACCCAATGACTTTAAATTTTAACAAGTATATACTCTAGATAAGTGTCCCTATATGGTTCTGCAATGAATTTTATTTTTTCTCTAAATTTTATTTTATTTTTTTCCACAGTGAATTTTATTTTTTTCTCTATTTTTCCCATTTTTCTATTTGTAATTAATAATGGGTTACAGGATTGTAAGATTACAGCATATAGTTTCTCACCACCACAGTCCTGTGCCTCCATGCTCCCACTTCCCAAAGATAACCACCATAGTTCTCACAAGTCTTATAAAAAATTCTGCAAATCCACTTTAAAACCAAAGTGTCCTTGGAAATGATTTGATTCCACTGACTCACTTATGCAGGTAAAAAAAAAAAAAAAAGAAAAAAAAAGAAAGAAAGAAAGGAAAAGAAAGAGAAAGGAAGTCCCAGAAATACTAAGAGATTTGATCCACGTAACATAATTTTCCTGGGAAAGGAAATGAGAACAGAGAACAAAAAATGTTCTTTCCATTATGCTACTTCTACTTCTCAGTATTTGTCTGTCTCAATCCCAGAGGGAAAAAGAAATTAATAGACAACTATACATATATAAACCTTGTAGGGTGTTTATCCTGTTACAGCTAGATATACACAAGAATTTATGAACATAGGGAGAAATAAAAGCTTTATGATAGCTTCCAAGCAATAGGAAAATACATTTTTAGTAATAAAAGAAAAGATTTTCATAGATCTGAATGCATCCTCTCTAGTTTTTCATCTATTTGAGAGAACTATAGTAAAACAGCCAATTTCTATTTCTGAATGAAGCATTTCAGACGTTTAATTTTTCTTGCTAACATCCAAGTAACCCAATGATATTCATCTAAAAATAAGGGCAAAAGTATTAAATTCATCAGCATACAAATGAATTTCCTAGAATGTGAAGATAGATCACAGCAAAAGACATCTATGATTTCAACTGTTATTACTTACTAGGCGAAAATAAATAAAATGACGTTTTTCATGCTATCAGTTATAAACTATTTCCTTGAACTGTTCTTGATATTATCATTTTCTGTTTTATGATCCTCCCCAAGAGCAAGTAACTATAAAATAATGTGTGTAACTCAATATTCTTCAGAATCTTAGCACATTTCTTCTCTCATTGTTTTCCTGAACAATCCTGTTAGCAGGGAAAAAATATGTATTACTAATTGACCCACACCAACTGAATACTAGTGGCACCAGCCCAGAATGGATTTCAAAATGGCTGTCATCTTGCTTCCGTTCTAGAGAAGAAGTGGCACAGTAATAAAGAGGGATCCCACGAGGGATCAGTTCAAGCAAGTGCTTGTATATTGCAGCTGCTTATATTTTAGCACAGAGAGAATTCTAAACTATCCCTTTATGAATTATTGATAAAAGGACAAAGCCAGTCACATGTCTCTCATAAAATGACTAAAGTTCAACTGCTTTATTTATCTAGCCTTCCTTTACTCAGTAGACATCTAATAGTAGACTAACAAGGATCAGATGTCAAGTCTGGTGCTATCAGGTATTTTCAAAGTTGAATTCATGAAGCATTATCAACTGGAGAAAAAACTGTGGAGACAAATTGACTGTATGGATGATGACTCTTACCTTAAGCAGAGACAAAGTGCATTGGGTGGGGAAATGTCAGCCAATAATAGTACGGTCTAGAGTCTATCACAATGATCAGTGGAATAAAAGTGTGACAACAGTTACGGGCCTCCTCAGTGCCGGCACAATGAACCCACTGCTCTTGGTGGCCATTTTTTTTTCCTTTTTTTTTTTTTTTTTTAGTTTTCCTTTTTATTCAGCAGGACAGAAAGAAAAGGACAGGGGAGGGAAGATAAAGAAATGGAGAGAAAGACAGACACCTGCGGGCCAGCTTCACCACTCATGAAGCGTCCTGATGCAGGTTGGGAGTGGGGTCTCGAACCTGCATCTTTGCACAGGTCCCACTGCATGCTAATATGTGTGCTTGACCAGGTGAGCCACCCACCGGCCCCCCAATTTTGTAAGTCAATATTAAACCACTAACAAAAATAACTTTTAATAAATTTAAAGGGCCGGGTAGTGACACATCTGATTAAATGCACCTGTTACAATGTGCAAGGGTCCAGATTCGAGCCTGGGTCCCCACCTGCAGGGGGATACTTTGCGAGTGGTGAAGCAGGGCTGCAGGTGTCTCTCTGTCTCTCTCCTTCTCTCGACCCCCTTTCCCTCTTGATTTCTGACCATCTGTATCCAATAAATAAAGGTAATAAAATAAAAATCAAGTAATTGATTCATAAAATAGATGAAAGTGAGACTCAGTTGCACAATTAACCCTAAGTTCTTTCACAGTCTGTATTCGGAAACAGGCCTACTCACTAAAATTACTTTATAACCCAAAATGCCTGTCAGATCTGCAAGGAAGCAAAGACAGTTTGCTCTTTCTGAAGGAAGTAGGATAGCCAGACTCCCATTGAGACGCAAGGACTTCCTGTGACAGGGAAGAGTCAGCCAAGTTCATCTGCTCTCACGATATGAACGTTGCAGATGAGACAAGTGCATTTTTATTTATTTTTATCGGTGATTTAATAACGATGGATAAGACTGTAGGATAAAAGGGGTACAAGAATTTCCACTTGCTTGATGTCTGAGAATAAACACGAGTCTAACAGAACTGCTAGCACATGCTGGGATATGGCTCAGTGTCTGGAAAGGCAGACAGTAATGGTGCAGTGGTTTCTGAGAACATAGTTAGCTACAGCTGACTGGCTGTGCAGACGTGCACATTACCAACCTGTATGGAATCTGACGTGAATAATCATTTGCTTATATAACTTGTGATCTGGCACTTTGATGTATCGGTGTCACAACACTTTCGTTCATATCCTACTCATTTTGACTTTATGATCGATCAAAGGAAGACCAAAATAAATAATAAATAATAGAATATAGAAACTGTTCATTTACATGTAATTCAAGTCTATGCTTAACAAAATAACAAATAAATCTTGTTGAGTATGTATTATTGATCCTTAATGTACCTTGAAATCTTCCACCCACATTGCAGAAATCCAGCAAATTTTGAAATGACTTCTGACAAACAACGTAGCTGCCACTGTGTAATCTGTACTTAGACCATATAAAACTCAGATCTAGTACTTATATAGCTGTCTCTCACTTAATTCGTTTTAATTAGTAGGCTGTAAAAACTATTCCTACTTAGCTTGTAGTTGACAGAACAAATGTGTCTACACATCCTGAGACTCCTGGATAAATAACTTTTCCTAGTTAGTGCCAATAAATTTACCCATTCAAGATTTCAAACTATTTTTATTTTCCTTCCCTGAAAAAACACATTGTTCAAATCACTTATATCAGTAAAGCAGATGTCAAAATATTTCAAATGCATTATGCAAGAGATTTAGCTCTATAGAGACAATTGTTAATTTATTAATACCAGTGCATTGGGATCTTGATTTTTCCAGTTGCTTTGTAGTGCTTGCCAGGAAAACAAAAGTGAAAATCCCAGTTTTATTTTTATTTTTTATTTTATTTTCCCCCTTTTGTTGCCCTTGTTGTTTATCATCATTATTTTTATTATTGTTGTCATTTCTGTCGTTGTTGTTGGATAGGACATCGAGACATGGAGAGAGGAGGGGAAGACATAGAGGGGGAGAGAAAGACAGACACCTGCAGACCTGCTTCACCCCCCTTGAAGCGAACCCCCTGCAGGTGGGGAGCCGGGGCTCGAACCGGGATCATTACGCCAGCCCTTGCGCTTTGTGCCACTTGCATTTAACCTGTGCCACCGCCTGGCTCCCCAAAATCCCAGTTTTAAATGAATAGTGATACAAAATAATATATGGGTTGTTTTTATCTGAGTATTATCACAGCCCAAAGCGGAAACATACATATAGGTAATGCAGGTTACTGAGAAATTCATTAAAAAATTATAGGAATTTATAAGCTAAAACTTGAAAAAGTAAACATACAAAATTACTTATGTGGTTAGTGAATATAAAAAGTAATAAGAACTTATATGTGCTGCTGGTAGAGTATAAACTGGTCCTTTCCAAACCCTGTTAACCACTATTCATCATGTCTCTGAATCGACTACTGGAATTAACAAATAAAAATGGAAACTATTTAGGAAGTAAATCTGGGAAATAGGGTTCTACTTCACATGACACCCTACCTTGCATACCTTTCAACCTGGCTAGTCTCACTTAACATAATATTCAATTATTGAAATAATTTTCAAGGATTATACATGTTACAACGCTGTGAAAACTTTATCATTTTTTTCAGGCTAAACTATTTCATTGCTTGCCATCAGATTAAGATGTGATATAAGTGAGTGTATTCATTAGAGCTGTTACTGAGTCAACTACTCTTGACCAAATCGTTGATCACTTGTATACATGCTTGTGACCTCAAGTGGTTGGCTCCCTTTCTTACCTGACACTTTATCTGAAACACGTATTATCATTTTAAGTACTCAGACTCAAGCACCTCAACTCAAATATTACTGAAAAAAATAAAATATAAAGATGACATATCAAGCATGGTTTAACTGGGTTTTCTTCCATCTTTTGTAGCAAGAGAAAGGGAGGGAAATGCAAATGTAGAGTTTCCAGTAAATTGTGATATTGTACCAGTTAATGTTGACACTAACTCCACAAATTAGAATTGATAATCCTTCTCTTAAATATGAAGAAACGTATTCAAACATACAGGTTCAACAACCAGAACCAGATGAACAACTTGGATATGGGAAACTGGATGTTATTTGCAGTCTAATCTTTTGTTTAGCTTTGCTATAATGCTGGTCAGGAAGAGTTACAGCTCATGTGAAGAAACAAAAAGAGAATGCCAAATATTCACTTGTTGGAAAAGGTCAAGACATATTTTTCTATGATTCTTATGCAAAAAGCAACTGAATATCACTTGTACCAAGTTCAGTATTTTCTAGTAATAGTCTAGGGTGGTAATTCACCTGCTCTGTTTCACCAGCAGTTCTTAATCATGGAATGTTATATGTAAAACCCATCAAAATGAATGTATATTTAGTCCAGGTGGAATTTTCCAATTATATATATATTCGAAGAGTGGAATGAAAAGCTGATTGGTTCATTTAGAGAAGTCCTCTCTAGTCACAGTAATTGGGAGAAGAGATTTGCATATCATACATCTGACAAGGGATTATATCATATATATCATATAGTGCTACAGCTAAAAAAAACAAAAGCAAAAGAAAAGACCAGAATAAACATTTTTCTAAAGAAAATATACATATGGCACATGGACATATGAAAAAATATCCCACTTTATCAGTAGAGAAATGCAAATTGAAACTACACAGAGATTCTGCCCCACACCTGTGAAAAGGACTGGACTTGCGTCAACCAAACAGGAAATATTAAGTGTTGGCAAGGATGTGGGGAGACAGATACTGCACTGCTGGTGTGAGTGTGAAGTGGTGCAGCCCCATAAATAGCGGTATGGAGAACCCTTAGGCAAATAAAATACCACTCTAAGGCTTCGTCTTCTTGTTTTCATTCATTCTGTAGCTCATAGCATTACTTCTTTCCTTTTTGTTCATTAACCATTTTGTCTCAACTTAGCTCATGCCACCCTCCAGACACCAAGTTGCAGATGCTACCATAACTCTACCCCAACTTCTCTGGGCTGACGACCTCACCAGTGTGTTCTGGGCCCTCTCATCTCCAGAGCTCTGGTCCACTAGGGAGAGACAGAAACAGACTGGGGGTGTGGATCCACCTGCCAATGCCTGTGCTCAGCAGAGAAGCAGATCCACCCTTCTGCTCCCCCCCCCCCCCAAACAACCTTGACCCAGACTCCCAGCAGGGGAAAGGTGACTAGATAAAGATAAGAGGACTCTAAACTCCAGCTCCCTCAGCACCCAGAGAGAGAAGAGGCAAAGGAGAGGGACATATGGAGGTAGTTATGTTGTCATGAGTGGCTTGAAGGGGAAGAGAGATTGAATCAGAAAAAAAAATGGGGCCCAGTATGTTTAAATGTAGACAGACAGTTGTAGAGATAGATGACGCTGGCCCATGTCTACAGCCTTAGGGGAACTGTGGTGGGTTGCAGTGGGGAGACTGAAGATTCAGAACTCTGGTGGAGGGAATGTTGTGGATTCAAACCCCTGTTGACATGTAATTCTATAATATAAAAATAAAGAATTTTTTAAATTTATTTCTTTATTGGGGAATTAATGTTTTACATTCAACAGTAAATACAATAGTTTGTACATGCATAACATTCCCCAGATTCCCATTTAACAATACAACCCCCACTATGTCATTCATCATCCTTCATGGACCTGTATTCTCCCCACCCACCCACCCACCCACCCCAGAGTCTTTTACTTTGGTGCGATACGCCAATTCCATTTCAGGTTCTACTTGTGTTTTCTTTTCTAATCTTGTTTTTCAACTTTGGCCTGAGAGTGAGATCATCCCATAGTCATCCTTCTATTTCTGACTTATTTCACTCAACATGATTTTTTCAAGGTCCATCCAAGATTGGCTGAAAACGGTGAAGTCACCATTTCTAACAGCTGAGTAGTATTCCATTGTGTATATATACCACAACTTGCTCAGCCACTCATCTGTTGTTGGACACCTGGGTTGCTTCCAGGTTTTGGCTATTACAATTGTGCTGCCGAGAACATATGTGTACACAGATCTTTTTGGATGGGAGTGTTGGGTTCCTTAGGATATATCCCCAGGAGAGGAATTGCAGGGTCCTAGGGCAGGTCCATTTCTAGCCTTCTGAGAGTTCTCCAGACTGTTCTCCACAGAGGTTGGACCCATTGACATTCCCACCAGCAGTGCAGGAGGGTTCCTTTGACCCCACAACCTCTCCAGCATTTGCTGCTATTACCTTTTCTGATGTATGACATTCTCACAGGAGTGAAGTGATATCTCATTGTTGTCTTGATTTGCATTTCTCTGACAGTCAGAGACTTGGAGCATTTTTTCATGTGTTTCTCAGCCTTTTGGATATCTTCTGTGGTGAATATTCTGTCCATGTCCTCCCCCCCCCCCATTTTTGGATGGGATTATTTGTTGTTGAGTCTGGCAAGCTCTTTATATATGTTGGTTATTAAACTCTTATCTGATGTATGACATGTAAAGATCTTCTCCCATTCTGTGAGGGGTCTCTTGGTTTGGTTAGTGGTTTCTTTTGTTGTGAAGAAGCTTTTTAATTTAATGTAGTCCCATAGGTTTATACTTGCCTTAGTCTTCTTTGTAATTGGATTCGTTTCATTGAAAATGTCTTTAAAATTTATAAGGAAAAGAGTTCTGCCAATATTTTCTTCTAAGTATCTGATAGTTTGTGGTCTAACATCCAAGTCCTTGATCCACTTCGAATTTACTTTTGTATTCAGTGAAATACAGTGATTCAGTTTCGTTCTTCTGCATGTTTCAACCCATTGTTTCCAACACCATTTGTTGAAGAGACTCTGCTTTCCCCATTTAATAGTCTGGGCCCCTTTGTCAAAGATTAGATGTTCATAGGTGTGGGGCCTCATTTCTGGGCTCTCAATTCTATTCCACTGGTCAGTGTGTCTATTCATGTTCCAGTACCAAGCAGTTTTGATGACAATGGCCCTATAATACAGTTTGAGATCTGACAGTGTGATGCCTCCGGTTCTGTTCTTTTTTCTCAAGATTGTTTTGGCAATTCTAGGTCTTTTCTGGTTCCAGATAAACATTTGTAGCATTTTTTCTATTCTCCTAAAAAATGTGCTTGGTATCTTGATGGGGATAGCATTAAATTTGTAGATGGCTCTGAGTAATATATTCATTTTGATGATGTTAATTCTTCCAACCCATGAACATGGAATATCTTTCCACTTCTTTGTGTCTTTTTCAATTTCTTTGAGTAGTGACTCATAATTTTCAGTATACAAGTCTTTCACTTCCTTGGTTAGATTTACTCCTAAATATTTTATTGTTTTTGTTGCTATAGTAAAAGGAATTGATTTCTGGATTTCAATTTCTTCTAACTTAGTGTTTGCATAGAGGAATGCCACTGACTTTTGAATGTTAATTTTGTAGCCTGACACTTTACTGTATTGCCTGATGATTTCCAAAAGCTTCTTGCTGGATTCCTTAGGTTTTTCCATGTATACTATGATGTCATCTGCAAATAAGAAAAGTTTGACTTCTTCTCTTCCAATCTGTATCCCTTTAATTCCTTGCTCCTGCCTGATTGCTATGGCAAGAACTTCCAACACTATGTTGAATAGTAATGGTGATAGTGGGCAGCCCTGTCTAGTACCTGATCTGAGTGGAAATGCTTCCAGTTTTTCACCATTGAGTATGATGTTGGCTGTACGTTTGCTATATATAGACTCCACTATCTTGAGGAATTTTCCATCTATTCCTATTTTTTGTAGTGTTTTGATCATAAAGGGATGTTGGATTTTGTCAAAGGCTTTCTCTGCATCTATTGATATGACCATGTGGTTTTTGGTCTTGCTTTTGTTGATGTGGTGGATCACATTGATTGACTTACGTATATTAAACCAACCTTGCATGCCTGGGATAAACCCCACTTGGTCATGATGGACAATCTTTTTGATATACTGCTGTATCCGGTTGGCTAGAATTTTGTTCAATATTTTCGCATCTATGTTCATCAGAGATATTGGTCTGTAGTTTTCTTTTTTGGTTGTGTCCCTGTCTGCTTTTGGTATCAGGGTGATGTTGGCTTCATAGAAGCTGGCAGGGAGTATTCCAGTGACTTCAATCTTCTCGAAGACTTTTAAAAGTAGAGGTATTAGTTCTTCTTTGAAGGTTTTGTAGAATTCATTTGTAAAATCATCTGGTCCAGGACTTTTATTTTTGGGGGAGATTTTTGATAACTGTTTCAATTTCATTAGCTGTGATGGGCCTGTTCATATTATCCACTTCCTCTTTACTTAGTTTTGGAAGTTGGTAGGTGTCAAGAAAATCGTCCATTTCTTCCAGGTTCTCTAGCTTGGTGGCATATAGTTGTTCATAGAAGCCTCGCATGATATGTTGAATTTCTGCGGTGTCTGTTGTGATATCTCCTCTTTCATTTACTATCCGATTTATTTGGGTCTTCTCCCTTTTTTGTTTTGTGAGTCTGGCTAGAGGTTTGTCGATTTTGTTTACTCTTTCGAAGAACCAACATTTACTTTCGTTGATCTTTTGTATGGTTTTCCTATTCTCAATGTTATTTATTTCTGCCCTAACTTTAGTGATTTCTGTCCTTCTCGTTGTTTTAGGGTTCCTTTGTTCTTCTTCTTCTAGGTCTTTAAGATGTGCAATCAGGCAGTTTATTTGTGCTTTTTCTTGTTTCCTAATGTGTGCTTGTATAGCTATGAACTTCCCTGTTAGGACTGCTTTAGCTGTGTCCCAAATATTTTGATAGCTTGTGTCTTCATTTTCATTGAAGTCTCGAAACATTTTGATTTCTTCCTTGATTTCCTCTTTGACCCAGAAGTTGTTAAGAAGTGTACTGTTGAGCTTCCACAATTTGGCACTGTTACTAATTTTTTTGTTGATTGTTAAGTGTTAGTTTAATTCCACTGTGGTCTGAGAAGATGCTTGGGATGATTTCAATGCTCTTGAATTGGCTGATGCTGTCTTTGTGGTCTAATATATGGTTTATCCTTGAGAATGACCCATGTGGATTGGAGTAAAATGTGTATTCCAGTTTCTTGGGATGAATGACTCTGAAAATGTCCAATAGTTCTAATTTATCTCTCTCTTCATTTAGCTCTCTTATGTCTTTATTGATTTTCTGCCTGGATGATCTGCCAAGTTGAGAGAGTGGGGTGTTGAAGTCCCCTACTATGACTGTGTTGCTGTTAATATATTGCTGTAGCTCTTTCAGTAGAAGTTTGATATATTTAGATGGATTCTCATTGGGTGCATAGATGTTAATAATAGTTAAGTCCTCTTGATTGATTGATCCTCTGAGCATTAAGTAGTGTCCATTCCTATCTTTTTTAATCTTATCTATTTTAAAGTCTATCATGTCAGATATGAGAATAGCTGCTCCTGCCCTTTTTTGTGGGCCATTGGCTTGTATGATAGTTTTCCATCCTTTCACTTTAAGTCTGTGTTTGTCTTGTTGAGTTAGGTGGGTTTCCTGTAGACAGCGTATTGTTGGGTAGTGTTTTCTGATCCATCTTCCTACTCTGTGTCTTTTAATAGGTGAATTCAGGCCATTGACATTTATTGATATCAAAGATTGAAGATATTTTAACGCCATTCTTGTAGAGTTTTAGAGTGTTTTGATATATGTCCTATTTGTGGTGGTCTGGTTGTTTATAGGAGACCTTTCAGAAGTTCTTTCAGGGCAGGCTTGGTGATGGTTGATTCCTTCAACTGTTGCTCGTCTGAGAAGGTTTTTATGCCTCCATCTAGTCTGAATGACAGTCTAGCAGGATATAGTATTCTTGGCTGAAAGCCTTTCTCATTGAGCATTCGATAGATATCTTGCCATTCTCTTCTGGCCTGTAGTGTTTGTATGGAGAAGTCTGCTGCTAATCTTATGGGTTTTCCTTTGTAGGTGACTGTTTTTCTCTTGCAGCCTTGAGGATCCTTTCTTTATCCTTGTTCCTTTCTATTCTAAGTATGATATGTCTTGGTGTCTTTAGGTCTGTGTTAATTCTGTTTGGGACTCTCTGGGCTTCTTGAATTTTTATGTCTTTGATGTTGTCTAGACTAGAGAAGTTTTCAGCTACTATGGCCTGGAAAATTCTTTCTTCCTCTCCTTCTCTTTCTTCCTCTGGTAAGCCAATAATGCATATATTGTTTCTTTTGAAGTCATCCCATAGGACTCTGTTGTTGTTTTCAGCATCTCTTAATCTCTTTTTGAGATCTCTTACTTCTTTTTTAGTTGTCTCTAATTCATCCTCAATCTTGCTAATTTTGTCTTCAGCCTCATTGATTCTATTCTCTCTGCCCTCTACTGTTTTCTGGAGTTCATCTATTTTGTTGCCCTGCTCTGATACTGTCTTAGCTTGTTCAGCTAGTTGCATTCTTAGCTCAGCAATTTCAGCTTTCAGCTCTCTAATAACCATGAGATAATTAGTATTTTCTTCCATATTCTCACTTGTTGTTCCTGCATGTCTGATTACAATTTTTTCAAATTCTTTACTCACTCCTGTTATTATTTCCTTAGCTAATGTTTGGATGTTGAACTCATTATTTTGTGCTTCACTCTCTGGAGGACTTTTAGCTGGACTCTTGTCCTGGTTTGAGTCTCCAGTATTTTTTCTTGTTGTTTTAACCATTTTATATATTATGTTATGAGTTCCCTTTATCAGTACTTTTCAAATTATTGATCACTATTGCCTGGATTGACTTGTGTCTAAGTAAGTTAATTAAAGGGTTCACAGTGGTGGAAGTTAACAGTTATTTCAATCCCTGAGTTGGAGCGCAGTGATTTAAAAGCCTCTTTCTTTTTTTTTTTTTTTTCCTTCCCTGTAGGCTATGGGAGCCTGAGGGCTTTTAAACTATCAATAGGCTTCTTAGCTTAATCACTGACTCCTGACCAAGAGAGAAAGAAGGGTGTGTCAGAGATAATCCAGTGGTTATGCAAAGAGACTTTCACAGCCCCTCAGCTATGCCACCCAGTTATAGGTCTTCTGAGTTTCCTGGTTAGATCTCTGTCCCCTGGTGTCCCTTCCTGTCGCTGCTCCAGATTCTGAGGGTAGTAGCAATGGAGACTCAGAGTTGCACTTGGTGAGTCTCTGGGGAGTCCTCTCCTCCCTTCAGCTGTCCCCTTGTTGTGGAGCAGACTGGAGGTGGTGTCTCGACTGATAAACTGCTGAACTGTTAGCAGTCACTTAATCTCTCCTTAGGCTCCTCTCTCCTCTCTGTCACCAACCACACATGTTTGTACTCACGGGTGATTTATTGGGTTCCTGTGGTCATTCTAGTCCTGTCTTGTTTCGGTCCCGGGTGGTCTCCTTTGGTATTCCTATTTGATCCGGGAGAGGAGAGGAGAGGAGAGGAAAGGAGAGGAGAGGAGAGGAGAGGAGAGGAGAGGAGAGGAGAGGAGAGGAGAGGAGAGGAGAGGAGAGGAGAGGAGAGGAGAGAAAGCGATCTGCTGCTCATAGCTCCACCTCCAGAAGTCGAATCCCCAAATAAATAAATTTTTAAAAAAGAAAAATACTTCTTTCCTTTTAATAGTAGAAAAATATTCCTTTGTATATTCTATCATATTTTATCTTTGTGCTCATCAATTTGTGGGTAGTTAGGTATATTATACGTATTCACTATCACAAATGATGGTGCTGTAAATATTTACTTGCACATTTGTGTGACAACATTTTTTCCTCATTTCTATTAGATAGATGATGTCTAGAAGTAGAATTGCTAAGTCATATGGAAAGTTTAAATGTCCTCTTAAAATAGTGCTAGACTATTTTTCCAGTGTGGTTGGCATTTATATTTACATCAACAGTTCACAAGAGCTCCAAGTCTCTCATTTTCATTAACAATTGTTATTACTTATCTTCTTTATTATGGCTAATCAGTGGGTAGAAAGACGCCTCACTGCTATTTTGATTTGCTATCCTTGATGAATAACAAAGTCAAGTACCATTACTTTATTTCTTCAGATAACTGCTTGATCAAATTAGTTTTCCAATTGTAAGTAGGTTGTCTTATTTAGTACTAGGAGTTATTTATACTTTTTAAATTTTTTTATATTTATTTATTTTCCCTTTTGTTACCCTTGTTTTTTATTGTTGTTGTAATTATTATTGTTGTTGTTATTGATTCCGTCATTGTTGGATAGGACAGAGAGAATGGAGAGAAATAGGGAAGACAGAGAGGGGGAGAGAAAGACAGACACCTGCAGACCTGCTTCACAGCCTGTGAAGTGACTCCCCTGCAGGTGGGGAGCCCAGGGCTCGAACTGGGATCCTTACGCCAGTCCTTGTGCTTAGTGCCATATGCGCTTAACCCTTTGTGCTACTGCCTGACTCCAGAGTTATTTATATTTTTGAGAGCCAAGCAACCTAGCAGGTACATAATTTGCAAACATTTTCTCCAAATTCTATTAATTTTCTTTCCTTTTGAGTGTCCTGTGAAGCAATTTTTATGAGGTATAATTTACTTATCTTCTCTTTATTACCACCTATGCTTTTGTGAATTATTCCTAAGAAATCATTAGCTAATTCACGATCACAGAAAGTTACTCCTGTATTCTAATATTTTTTAAAAGTTCTAAGTCTTCTATGCATGGTGTGTATAATATTAAGTGAAAGTACAAATTTGTTCTGTTGTATCAACACCAGTTTATCAAAAGATTGCTGTTTGCTCTATTCAGTTGACAGAGCCTTTTGTGAAAAGTCGATTGATAAAAAATATTTAGGGTTTATATCTAAATTCTAAATCATATTCCTCTAGTCTCCATGCCCATGCCTATGCCACTATCACAATGTCTTCATTACTATAACTTAGTAGCAGGTTTTGAAATGGGGAAAAACTTCTTTCTTCTTTTTTAAGATTTTCCTATTAAAGATGCATTTATTTTTTTAGAAAGAAAGCACCAGATTACCACTTTGACAGCTGTAGTGTTACAGATTGAACCTAGGGCCTCACATCAGCAACTCCTGTGATCCACTGCTGAACCACCGATCTAACCACTCAAGTTTGTTTTTGATCACTCTGATACTCTTGAATTTTTGTAATAAATGTAAGATCACCTTGTCAATTTCTAAAAAAATAAAATAGAATAATAATAGGATACTGATAGGGATTACACTGAAGTGGTTAATTACTGAGTGACTTTTGTTAGGTACAAACTATCATGATTATGCAATATATAGGCACCTGGTTATTTCAAATTTGATTAAAAAATTGAAAATATCTCACCTCACATGATTCCTTAAAATTCCATCCAAGATAAGGTAAAGAAGGTAAATTTATTACATACTGAGTAAAAAACACTCAGTTGTGAGGCTGGATAGATGGAAATAGTGTGAGCTAAATATATATCTTGAACACAAGACCCAATGTCAGCAATAACATAAAGACATAAAATAGGGGAGTCAGGCGGTGGCGCAGCGGGTTAGGCGCACGTGGCACAAAGCGCAAGGACCTGTGAGGATCCCGGTTCGAGCCCCGGCTCCCCACCTGCAGGGGAGTCGCTTCCCAGGCGGTGAGGCAGGTCTGCAGGTCTCTCTTCCTCTCTGTCTTCCCTCCTCTCTCCATTTCTCTCTGTCTATATCCAACAACAAATAAAAAATTTTTTAAAAGACATAAAATACATACTGGTGCCAAATATAAAAGAAATCTGAAAAATGAAAGTTCACATATGCTCCAGTGGCGTCTATAAAATATGACACTATCCAGTTCCAGATTAACTCGAGACAGTTGTAGATCAATAGAATTTTTAACTCATAAGAATATATGTTTATATATAACAAACACTAATTTCCAAAAAAGTTACTGTGTTTGTGATACATTTCAAAGTTCATTATACCACAAACTGAGTGGTATAACAAGCCTCCAAAAATTTTTTTAAAAAAATGTCATTAAAGACCTTTAAAAAGTCTTGCCATCAGCTGTAAGGAACTGACATAAATTTTCTTTATTTCTTTATTTATCCCCTTTTGTTGCCCTTGCTGTTTGATTGTTGTAGTTATTGTTGTTATTATTGTTAGGACAGAGAGAAATGGAGAGAGGAGGGGAAGACAGAGAGGGGGAGAGAAAGACAGACACCTGCAGACCTGCTTCACCGCCTGTGAAGCGACTCCCCTGCAGGTGGGGATCCGGGGGCTCGAACCAAGGTCCTTAGCTGCTTTTTGCACTTTGCGACACGTGTGCTTAACCCGCTGTGCTACCGCCCGAGTCCAGGAACTGACATAAATTTTCAACTCTGCAGAATGAAATGGAGTCTCCCATGTTTTTTTGAAATGTAAACAACTCCTAAGTTATCTTTGCTGTGGTCTGTTACTCTACAATATAGAAGTCAAATCATCTTTGATCTTACAATAATCTGGGGGGGGGGGACAAAAACCCTCTTCTCCATTTGACCTAGTTTCAAAAGCCTTTTCCCTTGGCTTTGAAGATGAATAAATCTGCTTGTTAAAGTACTGGATCTGGCTACCACTCTCAGTAATGGATTCTATTCATTATCATCTGCTCCCTGTAAAAGTCATTTTAAAGTCCTACTTAAAAACTGCTTCACAGTATAAACCCTCTAATTTCTTTTTTATTTAGTAAGTTATTGCACTTTGGTTATTCAGGGGGGGATCTCTAGTTATGTTTAGCCTTTGATTATCTCTTTTAACAGCAACAGAAACTTTAAAAGTATTCCCACATCTAGACAAGTATCATGAGCTGAAAAACCTGGAAGCAACTATCCTTAGTTATTCCATAAATGTCTCGATAGAGAAGCGAGCATTTTACTCAATAAAGACATTTCTATAAAGCAGACTGGCTACTCCATTTCTTAAACACTGGCATATTGGTCATGTAAACAAGATTTATAGAAGGTAAATTTTGCCCAGAAACCGCTAAATGAAAAATGTCAGCCATAATTCTTGGTTCTATTATGACAAAAATGATTGGCAACGTGATCGTGATTATTTTCTTTTCTGATTGGCCGCCATTTCCTAGCTCCAGATGCGCTAGGCACATAAAGTTGGATGGGCACAGAGAGCAGTTGCATGTGCTTTGTCTAATAAGTAGTTTAGCAGGGCTCCCCTTTAGTGCTTGGGCTATCCCCTGAGATGATGTGCTAATCTAATAATAATAACTCTAAAGTAAGAATACATCAGCAAATGTATTATATGACTATAGCGACTTTGTAAGATTCATGCTTCATTTTAGCAATGTAAAGTTTATCACCATCTAAAAAGTTGAGACTTAAAAAACTGGCAAGTTGTTTATAGTCTCAGCAGTCTTGTAATGTTAATTTAAAAAATGGAAAAGGCATATCCAGGCCGTCAAGATTAACCACTACTATGAATACCTGAATCATCAGCAGACTTACTGGATTATATAGAATATACATATATATAATTTCTCGTTCTGTCTCTCCTCCTCCTCCTTCTTTTTCTTCCACATGCTGCTCCACTTTATTGACTCTTTTCTCCACCCCCATTTTCCTCAAGGTCTTTATTTAAATGCCTCTCCACTGGGCCAGAGTGATAACTCAGACTGCTAGTGCATCACCTTGTCACCTTGTATGCCTGAGGCCCCAGCAGTCCCGACTTCAAATATCAGCACCACCTTTTAAGTCAGAGGTATGCTGTGCACTGGCTCTCTCTCTTTCTCTCTCTCTCTCTCTCTCTCTCTCTCTCTCTCTCTCTCCCTCCATCCCTCTCTCTCCCTCTCCCTTCGTCTCTCTCTCTCTCTTTCTCTCTCCACCTCTCTCTTTTTGTCTCTCCCTTTCCTCCTCTCTCTCCACTTATTCTGTCTTGCATAAATAAATAAATACATATCCCTTTAAGAATGCTGAACTATTTCAACCATTCCTAGGGTCTATCCCCAACTTATATCTCAAACTCCATGGCACTCAGAAAAGAAAGATTTTCTTATTTATTTATTTATTTTTATTGAGGAGTTAATGTTTTACAGTTGACAGTAAATACAATAGTTTGTACAAGCTTAACATTTCCCATTTTTCCACATAACAATACAACCCCCAGTAGGTCCTCTGCCATCATGTTCCAGGACCTGAACCCTTCCCTCTACCCACTCCAGAGTCTTTGACTTTAGTGCAATACACCAACTAAAAGGAAAATTTTTCTAGTTTACATTACTCACTTTCTATAAAAGCCACTGAGAAACTAGCATCTTCATAAAGAGGTAAGACAGGCTATTTATTTCACTGAATTAGTCCAATAAAATTATATGACTGTTTCTTAAAGTGATGTCATTTATTTATTTGATGGATAGAGAGAAAGAGAAATTGAGGGGGAAGGGGAGACAGGGAGAGAGACAGAGAAACCCCTGCAGACCTGCCTCACTGCTCGTGAAGCTCCCCCCTGAAGGTGGGAATTGGGGGCTTGAACTCAGTTTCTAGCGCACGTTGACAGGTGTGCTCAACCTGGTGCACCACCGCCTGGCCCCTCCAATAAAATGATATGAACCAATGCCGTTTGCTATAAATACTGGGCCTGCCTTTATGTTAATTCAGGCTGTCCTCACCTCAGTCTGACTCTGACCTTCCTTAATTCAAATCTTGAACTTCAAGTCTCACTTCTACAAAATGCTAGAGAGGGCCCTGCTTCCAAAAACCTGACTCTCTAACCATCAGCATAGCCTCCTTAATTCCGGCAAGTGGCAAATACAATAAAATAAATCAAATCACACTGAAAACTCCCAATGAGAAAACTAAAGTCCCCATAAGATTGTCAAGTGGGTATTTCCTTACAGCTCAGCCCCTTAACCCTTTATTTGTCATAAAACAAACGTTTCTTTTGGCACTGACACTGGTGGAGAGACTGTAAGTTCACCCAGCAGTCAGGTGCAGTAAAGGACTGGCAGGTCACACTCACTCAGTACTGACCTTGATCTTGCATCTGAGCGGTTTAATGAAATAAAGCGAGTGTGTCATATTTAAATTAATTGGCTGCAGTTATGTAGTGCTTCATGACTTCTCAGCTGGTGTCACCTCTGTACTATTCCCTGATCATCATAGTGTCCCTGAGTAGCATGTACAGTTCTGACCCCGTTTTCACAGAACAGGCCTAAGGATCCTGGTTCGAGCCCCCAGCTCCTCACCTGCAGGGGAGTCGCTTCACAGGCGGTGAAGCAGGTCTGCAGGTGTCTGTCTTTCTCTCCTCCTCTCTGTCTTCCCCTCTTCTCTCCATTTCTCTCTGTCCTGTCCAACAACAACAACATCAATAATAACAACAACAATAATGTCTACAACAATGGAACAACAAGGGAAAAAATTAAAAATAAAATAAATTCCTCCAGTTTCTTTCTCTATCACAACCACGGCGATTTCTTCCAGAATGTATCTCAGGAGCTGCAAGGTAGCTCATTTAGGAGGTACCTGCTTTGTCGTGTATGTATGAACCGTGTTTGAATCCCGTGCCCTGTGCACCGAGAGAAGCTCTGGAGCTCTGTTTCTCTGTCTCCATCTCTCTGTCTGAAAAAAAACCATCCCAGACTTGTGAAGTCCTTGTAACAGCCACGAGATGTATTTAATAGGGCCAGGTGGTGGCGCACCTGGTTGAGCGCACATGTTACTATGTGCAAGGACCCAGGTTCAAGCCCCCTATCCCTGTGTCTCTCTGTCTCTCTCCCTCTCTGTCTTTCTACCCTCTCAGTTTCTGCCTGCCTCTACCCAATAAGTAAAGATAATAAAAAAATTTTTAAAGATGTATTTAATAGCTGTTCATTTCCCCTCCAACCAATCTATGAGTAAGACCCCTGACTATCCATCTAACACTTACTGGCACAGAGAAGGTACCTCGAAATGCCTGTGAACAACAGGTGAGCCTGCCACCATTGTGCTACTTCCTACAGAAGTTTGTCAAGAGCTCATAATTCAAGAAAATTTGCCAGTGTTACGATTCTCACCATTTTTAGTAGCTACTTGTGACTTTACCTGAATTATGTTTAGTTAGCTCTACAGTTTCTGCAACATCTTCAATACTGATTTTTAGCAGAATCAGCATAGTGATTTTTAATTTATGAGCTATTTGCAGATAGGAGCCAGTTCTCATTTATTTTCTGTAACCCACAGGTATTACCCTGGCACCACGTTCATGGAAAGCAGAAAAAGTTGTTTAAAAATATAATTGCTTTGGTTCAGAGTTAATGTGGGAACACACCTGACAAATATCTGTTCTTTTTTATACTTATTTATTTTCCCTTTTGTTGCCCTTTTCTATTGTTGTTGTAGTTATTATTGTTGTTGTCATTGTTAGATAGGGCAGAGAGACATGGAGAGAGGAGGGGAAGACAGAGAGGGGGAGAGAAAGACACCTGCAGACCTGCTTCACCGCCTGGAAAGCGACCCCCCTGCAGGTGGGGAGCCGGGGGCTCAAACCGGGATCCTGACGCCGGTCCTTGCGCTTTGCGTCACCTGCGCTTAACCTGCTGCACCACCGCCCGACTCCCATGTCCTTGATTTTTAAATGAGAGAAAGCAGTAAAGAATACAAGGGTAATGAGTCCTGGAATTATTGTCTTAAAATATTAGGTTGCAACTGATAGATATCTTGAGGTCAGTAACAGAAAACTTCTTCCTAATGCATTCTTGCACAATCGCCGAGAGCAGATGTGTAATAGAGATCCTAAAACATCTGGCATTACTCATCATGAGAAGCAGGTGCCTAGGTTGGAAAGATCACATGTCCATTCTAGAATGACGTATTTCTGTTTTTTCTGGGCTGTATTTGAGTTTCACTTGGCTTCTTCCAACCCAAACACACCAGGATCACAATGATAATGTTTAGACTGACTGCTTAAGAAAGAGGGTAAATAGAGAGCCGGGCGGTAGTGCAGCAGGTTAAGCGCACATGGTACAAAGCGCAAGGACCAGCGTAAGGATCCCGGTTCGAGCCCCCGGCTCCCCACCTGCAGGGGAGTCGCTTCACAGGCGGTGAAGCGGGTCTGCAGGTGTCTGTCTTTCTCTCCCCCTCTCTGTCTTCCCCTCCTCTCTCCGTTTCTCTCTGTCCTATCTAACAACAAGGACATCATCAACAACAACTACTACAACAACAATAAAAAAATAAGGACAACAAAAGGGAAAATAAATAATTTTAAAAATGAGCCTTATGAGCTCTAAAGTTGGCTTTTACTAGCCTCTGGTAAAGGCATGTGGTGTTTTAAATTGCTTTAAAATAGGTTTGAAATAGAATTGAGGGTTAGAACCTCTGGAGTAGGTCTCTCTCTCTCTCCCCCTCCCTCTATCTGAATGAAAAAAAAATCTGCATCAGTGAAATGTTGACTGCAGGAAAAAATATAGGAGAAAACCCAATTAAGACACTGTGCATGTCATGGCTCAGCCAAGAAGCACAGTACACCTGTTTCTGGGTTGCATCCTTCGTGCTAGTGAGGATGCCCCATGATTAGCCCTCACAGAGGCAAGGGTCTGAGTCTTTACACAGCAAAGCCTTCTCTTCTCTAGCATAGCTTCGAGTACCTATCTGAGGAAGTGTGTGTACACACGTATGCATTTACGTATGGAAGGAAGGAGTGTGAACCAGTCTTATGTGAACTATTCTCATGAGAGTTTTTTTTTTTTTAATCTATGTTACAAAGGTATAAACCTATCATTTAAAACCATTCAGGGTATCTTTCATTCTCTTAGAAACATTTACTAAACTGTAACACACAAATGGAAAACAAACAGAATATCATCATGTAACCAGTCATGGTGGTTAGAAGTTATTTTGCTTCGGGGGTCGGGCGGTGGCGCAGTGGGTTAAGCGCAGGTGGCGCAAAGCGCAGGGACCGGCGTAAGGATCCCGGTTCGAGCCCCGGCTCCCCACCTGCAGGGGAGTCGCTCCACAGGCGGTGAAGCAGGTCTGCAGGTGTCTATCTTTCTCTCCCCCTCTCTGTCTTCCCCTCCTCTCTCCATTTCTCTCTGTCCTATCCAACAACGAATTGTGTCAACAAGGGCAATAATAATAACCACAACGAAGCTACAACAAGGGCAACAAAAGGGGGAAAAAATGGCCTCCAGGAGCGGTGGATTCATGGTGCAGGCACCGAGCCCAGCAATAACCCTGGAGGAGGAAAAAAAAATAGTAATAAAAAAAAATTAAAAAAAAAGAAGTTATTTTGCTTCTAACAATTAGATAATCATGTCATTTATTTCTTCTTCAAATAGTAGTATTTCCATAGACATTAAACTTTTTAATGTCTTGATCAACATTTGTTCAACCTAATATTGCTAAGAGACTGACTTTCAAAAGATCATCCTTTTTGCTAATTTATAATTCTGGAGTCTTTTTTTTCCCCTTCTTTCAACTGAGTGAAAATATCTAGGTTCATGGTGAAGCATTTCTATTGTATGTACTCTGTGCTTTGATTCTAGTCCTGAATGTCAAAAATGATCATTTCAGGGTAGTGTTAGAAATATAGTCAATATGGGGGGCCGGTACAAGGGGCACAAGCCCCAGTTCTCACCTGTGTGGGGGAAGCTTCAGGAGCAGTGAAATAGTGCTACAGGTCTCTCTCTCTCTCTCTCTCTCTCTCTCATTACCACGTTCTTTCCTCTCAATTTCTCTCTCCTCTAGCACATAAATGCATAAACAAATAAACAGATAAAATATAAAGATAAATATTAATATTAATATTTTCTTAATAAAATATTAAGAAAAGAATGTTCATTTTTTTCTTTAAAGAGAAGCCCAAATACTTCAAAAAAGAAGTCTACTCACTATCATTATGAAACACAGCAATTGCTCAGGCTACATCAGTTTAGAAGAAATCATAATTCAATAGAAAAATGGATTAGCTCAGTCAATGAGCAAAGTGATTGACTGGACATAGCGTATTTAATGCAATAGATCACTGAGATTATGGATAATGCAAAATAAATTAACGTTTGATATATAAAGGTGTGAGTGATGTTATATGTGTTATATAAAAAGCTACTAGAGACTTCACAGGATTTTTTTCTGTCTCAGTCATTAACCAAACTTGACACTCTTAATAAAGGGCAACTCTATTATTTTCAGAAAAATAAAAAGGAAAGCTATCTTGGCAATGTGAAAATAATACCCTTGGTATTTGACAAGAGGCAAGTCATGTGACCTCACTAAGGTAGCCTTTAAGTCTAAAGTGAGAATGATAATGTTATCATTGCAAACTTATTTCGAGAAGTAAATGATGGCTATTTTAACCACCAAAGTAAATGCATAAATATAGTAATTGCTTAATTGATGTGGGCTTCCTTTTTCATCGTTGCAGATAGTACTTTCTTTTTATTAGTGACTTACTAATGATCGACAAGATTGTGGGATAAGATGGGTACAATTCCATACAAGTCCCACCACCAGAGCTCTGTATCCCACCCCCTCCGTCGGAAGGTCCCTATTTTTTATCCCTCTGGGAGTATAGACCAAAGATCTTAATGGAGTGCAGAAGGCGGGAGCTTCTATAGTTACTTCTCCTTGGGACATGAGCGTTGACTAGTTGATCCACACCCCCAGCCTGTTTCTAGCTTTCCCAGTGGGGTAGGTCCAGGACACATGGGTGAGGCTCCATGAGCTACCATGATAATCCACAAAAGTTCCAGACAACAGGGGATTTTGTGCTTCTAGATATAATGCCTAGACTGTGTACTCCTTTCTAGTGTGATTAAAAGCCTAGATATGAATTGCTTTGGAAAATAAAATAACATGGTCATAATAAAGTCAATTATTTGATTGCTTTCACATACATCCCAACAGTAATATTTATGCTGCTATTCTGCACACTAATTTTCCTGTTATTACTGTATCAATACAAAAAGCTTATAGTGCTTTATTGCATGGAAACATTAAAGTATATATTATCACAATTGATTTCCTTCATCTCCACATAAGAAGAAAGCAAGGCAGCACCCCCCCCCAAAAAAAACAACTTCAAGCAGCTTTAATTTTTCAAGTGCAATAAAATTCTAATAAAATAGATTTTTAAAGTGATTTAGTTTAGTAATATCTTATCTTGGGCTTACTCTGCTATAGTTGGATTATATATATGACTTTATATAAGAGCATGCAAAAGAGATTATATACAAAAAGTATTTACAGTATTTAGAAAAACACAAACAAGAAAATGAATTAACTCTCTCATGTCTGGAATATTAGATAGCAAGGATTTGACAAAATCTGTTCATCTGCTTTGTTCAATACATAAAGGACACATCTTTGAGAAGGACGAGCACAACACTCTTAGGCATAGTACCAGGGACGGAAGAAAAACGTGAATGTCATTGTCTTTCTCCCAACAACATGTCAGAAAGTCCACTTTCTCTGGAGCAGAGAGTCTAAGCTCAAGTCATGGGCCTTTCACAAACTATAAAGAAAGATATACATACATACAAAAACATCTGTAAAATAGTGACAACAGTTCCAGAACTTGCCATACTGATGCAGGCTGTGGGTTTTAATGATTTTCTGGATATGTATATGTGTAAGTGTATATATTAACATACATTTTAAGTTTTATGCCTGTGTTATATTGCTGTATATATAAAGCTGATAATTTTAATTGGTAAGAGAGTGATAGAGAGAAAGAGAGAGAGACTATAATATCTACCCATAAAAGCTATTTGAGAAGCAAAAACCACAAGACTAAAAGAAACCAAAGGTAAACTACAAAGTGCACTGGAATCCATTCTAAGGCCATAACTAATATGCATAAAGAAGTCACAACCCCTTATCTTCTTGAAAATAGTTATTTTATATACTTTACAATATGCACAACATTCTGAGGGCTCTAAAGGGAATAAGATAGTGAAATGCTTATAAGACCCAGTATTTGCTGTAACTGTTTCTTTGGATAGATCTGTATATACAAATTTTTATGTAATCAGTCCCCACCTATTTGAAAATAAATAATGGAAAAGAAAAACGTGTTATCTGATTTTCTATTAGACTGTATCCCCTTTTTTATTTACTAAATACCTTTGAAAAGTGTCAGCCCATTGACCGAAGTCAAGTATTTAGAGCTACTCTCTGTCCTGACCCAGCTTTTTAGGCCTGTTCCTAACTCTGACATCATCTATCCAGACAACACCTTAGCCCACATGCATGCTAGCTGTCAGGCTCAGGCAAACATTATTGAAGTCATGGCCCCCTGGAATAGACCTAAAATAGACTTCCCAGCTTCTTCTAACATAAAGACCCCAAATGTCATCTGCTCTGTTCTTACCTTTAGGTTCCTGATGACTAAACACTTTGTTCTGCTTTACATCTTAATGCTTTTCAGCCACCAAGTTGCAGGTGCTACCATGACGCCAACCTGGCTTTCAATCTAGAAATAAAGAATTTTAAAAAGTCAGAAATAAGGAGAAAACATGTTTCCAATATTCATCCAGAAACAGAGACCCATGTTTCCAGATTAGCATTCGGCCTAAATTCCTATACTTCTATTATGATGAAGATCATGGCTATCCAAAGCATATTTAAATATGTGCTTAACACTTGGGAGAAAACCACTAGCTCGTAACTGTTACACAGTCCTTAGATACACGGTGAGATTTCTTTGTCTGTGTACAGAGAGAACATGTTCTGCACTCAGAACACACTGTCTTTGTGTCATTACTTCATCAGCTATGAGACTGGCGATACGTTGCTATTCTCTTTGAATCTCAGCTTCACGAAGACAAAGGAAATTAGACCTACAATACAGACAGGACTGTGTGACTGTGTGACATTGTAGGTATTCTCTGCCAGTTCCTTTTTATAGCAATACCTTTACTTATTTTTAAAGATATTGATGTCTAATGATTTTGAATAAAAAGAAGTGCCTACAACATTTGCTCTACCTAAGAGTAGTGTCAAGATCTATGCTTTTCCTCACATGGTTTAAGAGACTAAGAATTGTGTTTTCAAAAAATACAGTTAAATTTTTTTTTAAAAAAAATTTATATGGAAGAAAAATTCAGAGAGAAGGGGAGGTAGAGGGGAGAGAAAGAGAGACACCTGCATCTCTTCACAAGAGATACCTCACCTCTTATGAAGCTTCCTCCTACAGGTGGCGACTGGGGTTTTGAACCTCAGCCCTTAAGCACGTTAATGTGTGCACTTAACTGGGTGTACTATCATACCCCGCCCCAACAGAGATGTTTTACTGGCATTATTTTTATCCTTGCATGATACACAAACACATTCATGCTTAGTATGTAACCAATGCCATAGAGAGGATATGAGAAAATGTAGGATTATATTGGATTATTAGGAAATAGACTTTTTTCTATATGACAGCAAGTCAGAGATTACAAACACATGTCACATCTTATTTTATAAAAATTTAGTCTGCCTGCAAGGCAAAAAAAAAAACCCTTCCTATACAAAAGAGTAAATGTTGGAAATTTATTTACAATGTAGAAGAAAGACTAACATCTTTAATTTGTCAAGAACACTTATAACCAATAAGAAAAGCTGTTTTATATAGTAATCAATACTCCTGAAGGGGTAGATCTTTATGTAAGTTACACTTTCCACTTGAAAAAGTTCCTTTGGTAGCCTGGAGTCTTGAAAAGAAAGTATTAAAAGCATTCCCAGATGGAGGAGAAGACGGTAGTGTCTCTTTGGTGTGATGGCACTGGGCTCTTAGAGGTGGATGTGGATCCCTCCCGCAGGTGGGGAAGAGAGATTCTGCTGTTCTAAGAACTCCCAAATGACGCCTAAGCGGTGGCTCCAAAGACCACACTCCAGTAGCAAAGTAGGAGGGGCCTTTTCTTACCCTCCTTACCTAGTCCCTCAAGGTGGCGGCTTGGGCAGGAAGGGAGAAAACATCGGCAAAATGGGACGGACTCGGGACTTAGAACTAAAAGGTTTTCTATGGCCAGCCTCTCCACACTACAGCAATGTGTGTGTTTGGACCTCTGAGAACTACTGATTTCAATCCTACACAGAATATAGATAAGTAAAGGATGCTAATTAGCAGGAAATAATAATAATAATAAATAACCAAATTGGCTCTTTGACTTTATAAAAACTATAAGCGTTGTGGGGGAACTTTTTAAAAAATTTCTTTATTGGGGCTAATAGTTTACAGTCAACAGTAAAACAGTAGTTTACAACAGTCTAAACAATAGTTTATACATATGTAACATTCCCACATAACAATTCAGCCCCCACCAGGCCCTCCTCTGCCATCCTGTCCCAGGACCTGACCCCTCCCGCCCACCCCAGAGTCTGTGACTTTGGTGCAAGACGCCAGCTCCAGTCCAGGTTCTGCTTAGTGTTCTCCCTTCTTTCCCTTGTTTTTCAACTTCTGTCCGTGAGTGAGATCATCCCATATTCATCTTTCTCTTTCTGACTTATCTCACTTAACATGATTCCTTCAAGTTCCATCCAAGATGGAGTGAAGAAGGTGAACTCACCATTTTTAATAGCTGAGTAGTATTACATTGTGTATAGGGACCACAACTTTCTCAGCCACTCAGCTGTTGTTAAGACACCTGGTTGCTTCCAACTTTTGGCTTTTACAAACTTTAAAAATTCATTTGGCTATGAACATAGGTGCACACAGATCTTTTTTGGATGGGTGTGTTTATCTCCTTAGAATCTATCCCCAGGAGAGGAATTGCAGGGTCACAGGGCAGGTTCACTTCTAGCCTTCTGAGAGTCTCCAGACTGTTGTGCACAGGGGTTGGACCCATTGACATTCCCACCAGCAGTGCAGGAGGGTCCTGTGTCCCCACAGCCTCTCCAGCATCTGTTGCTGCTGCCTTTTCTGATGTCTGACATTCTCACAGGAGTGAAATGTTATATCCTTATTGTCTTTATTTGCATTTCTCTGACAATCAATGACTTGGAGGGTTTTCTTATAGGTTTTTGGCCTTTTGGGTTTCTTCTGTTGTGAATATTCACCTTTGTCAAAGATGAGATGTCCATAGGTGTGAGGGCTTACTTCTGGGCTCTCAATTCTGTTTCACTGGAACTATTCATGTTCCAGTACCAAGCAGTTTTGATGGTAATGGCCCTATAATACAATTTGAAATCAGGGAGTGTGATGCCTCCAGTTCTGTTCTCTCTTCTCAAGATTGTTTTGTCAATTCTAGACATATTCTGGTCCCCAATAAACATTTCTAGCATTTGTTCTATTCTCCTAAAAATGTTGTTGAGATTTTGATGAGGATAGCACTGAATTTGTATATGGCTCTGGGTAGTATATTCATTTTGATGATGTTAATTCTTCCAACCAATGAACATGGAATATCTTTCCACTTCTTTGTGTCTTCTTCTATTTTCTTGAGTAGTGACTCATAATTTTCAGTATACAAATCTTTCACTTCTTTGGTTAGGTTTATTCCCAGACATTTTATTGTTTTTGTTGCTATAGTAAAAGGAATTGATTTCTGGATTTTATCTTCTTCTTAGTGTCTGCATAGAGGAATGCCACTGACTTTTGAATGTTAATTTTGTAGCCTGACACCTTACTGTATTGCCTGATAATTTCCAAAAGCTTCTTGCTAGATTCCTTAGGTCTTTCTTTCTTTCTTTATTTTTTTATTTTTATTTATAAAAAGGAAACACTGACCAAAACCACAGGATAAGAGGGGGTACAATGCCATATCCCATCCACTCCTGATAGCTTCCCTATTCTTTTTTATTTAATTTATTTTATTTTTATTATTTTATTTTATTTTATTTATTTTTTATTTAAGAAAGGATAAATTAACAAAACCATAGGGTAGGAGGGGTACAACTCCACACAATTCCCACCACCCAATCTCCATATCCCACCCCCTCCCCTGACAGCTTTCCCACTCTCTATCCCTCTGGGAGCATGGACCCAGGGTCATTGTGGGTTGCAGAAGGTGGAAGGTCTGGCTTCTGTAATTGCTCCCCCGCTGAACATGGGCGTTGACTGGTCGGTCCATACTCCCAGTCTGCCTCTCTCTTTCCCTAGTAGGGTGTGTCTCTGGGGAAGCTGAGCTCCAGGACACATTGTTGGGGTCTTCAGTCCATGGAAGCCTGGCCGGCATCCTGATGGCATCTGGAACCTGGTGGCTGAAAAGAGAGTTAACATACAAAGCCAAACAAATTGTTGAGCAATCATGGACCCAAAGGTTGGAATAGTGGAGAGGAAGTGTTAGGGGGGTACTCACTGCAAACTCTAGTGTACTTCCTTAGGTTTTTCTATGTATACTATCATGTCATCTGCAAATAGGGAGATTTTGACTTCTTCTCTTCCAATCTGTATCCCTTTAATTCCTTGCTCCTGCCTGATTGCTATGGCAAGAACTTCCAACACTATGTTGAGTAGTAATGGTGATGGTGGGCATCCCTGTCTAGTACCTGATCTGAGAGGAAATGCTCCCAGTTTTTCACCATTGAATATGATGTTGGCTGTAGGTTTGCTATATATAGACTCCACTATCTTGAGAAATTTTCCATCTATTCTCATTTTTTGTAGTGTTTTGATCATAAAGGGATGTTGGATTTTGTCAAAGGCCGTCTCTGCATCTATAAATATAATCATGTGGGTTTTGGTCTTGCTTTTATTGGTTTTATTTCTTATGTATTAAGCATGTGGATCACATTGATTTATTTAAATATATTAAACCAAACTTGCATCCTTGGAATAAACCCCACTTGATCATGATAAACATTCTTTTTAATATACTGCTGTATTTGGCTGGCTAGAATTTTGTTCAATATTTTTAGAATCTATGCTCATCAGTGATACTGGTCTGTAGTTTTCTTTTTGTTGTATCCCTATCTGCTTTTGGTATCGGGGTGATGTTGACATCACAGAAGCTGAAGGGAGTATCCATGTGTCATCAGTCTTCTGGAGAGTTGTAAAGTATGGGTAATAAACTCTTCCTTCAAGATCTGTAGAATTGGGGAAGAACTTTAATGGGGGTGTAGTGATTTGTGCACACACGTACAGATGTGAAACTGTATCCCTAAGATCTTACAATTCTTTAAGTAATAATATTCAACTAATGACAAGATTCTTTTTTTTTTTTCTTTTTGCCACTGGGGCTCTGAGCCTGCACCAGGAACCCACTGCTCCTGGAGGCTATTTTTTTCCTTTTGTTGCCCTTGTTGTTTATTATCGTTGTTGTCTTAGTTGCTGTTGGATTGGACAGAGACAAATTGGGGGGGAGACAGAGAGGGAGACAGACACCTGCAGACCTGCTTCACCGCCTGTGAAGTGACTCCCCTGCAGGTGGGGATCCGGGGGCTCCAACCGGGATCCCCAAGCCAGTCTGTGCGCTTTGCGCCACGTGCGCTTAACCCATTGCACTACTGCCCGGCCCCCAAGATGCTTTCTTTAAAACCAACAAGAACAAACTTTCTGAAAGCTAAAGTGGGAGCCTGGAATTTCTGTGTCAAACTGAGCATGGTGGAAGACAACACTTGAGACATTATTGAGACGTTACTCTCCTAGAGGCAGAAATGGTCACTGTTAGGCATAGCTGGGGGTCAGGAAGGGGTCAAAGGTGGGACAGGGTGTGACAGAACAGAAAGGCTGCCCGGGTTGAGCCTGTCTCCCTGAGGGCAGGGAGTTCACTGCCAGCATGTCTAGGAGGTGAGGTCACAGATGTGCAGGGAAGGGACTCCCACCTCCTCCCCCAAGTGAGGAGGTTCAAGTGTGAATTCTGCCGCATCTCAGCTCTGGGTTTCGGGGTTTCGGGGGGAGGTGAGGGGCCGAAGTCATTACTGGGCTCCTACTTCCCTGATTAATTACATATGCTGTAGTAAAATCGTGCGTGAGAAACATCTATGGGGCTGGACAGGCGGCATAATGCTCTCACTTGAGGCTCTAAGACCTCTGGCTCAGTCCCCATGAAAAGACCTCCCGTCTTCTCTTAAAGAAAGGAGGTTTTGGGAGCCGGCGGGCGGCGCAGCGGGTTCAGCGCACATGGCGCAAAGCGCAGGGACCGGCGTAAGGATCCCGGTTCGAGCCCCCGGCTCCCCACCTGCAGGGGAGTCGCTTCCCAGGCGGTGAAGCAGGTCTGCAGGTGTCTGTCTGTCTCTCCCCCTCTGTCCATTTCTCTCTCTGTCCTATCCAACAATGACTATAACAATTTAAAAAAGCAACAAAAGGAATAAATAAATATAAAAAAAGAAAGGAGGTTTTGCCTGAAAGTATGCACCTTTTATTTAGCTGATAACCTTGCCCTATTCCCCTTTCTGATGAGAAAATCCTTCTCTTTTATACCATTCCTACCAGAGACTCTCTATATGTTATTGATTCATGAGTCATTTCATAAAGCCTCAAAATGTATTCAGAGAAATTTGGTTTTCTAGCACAATGGACATCCTTGTCATGTATACATATATGTATGTATATATATTAATTGTTACCTGGTGATCACTGGGGATTAGTGCAGGCACTACAAATCCACTGTTCATGGCAGTCATTGATGTATCTACTTATTTATTTATATTTTACAACAGGACAGAGGGAAATTGAGAGAGGAGGGGAGGAAGAGAGAAAGGCAGACACCTGCAGACCTGCTTCATAGATCCTGAAGTACCCCCCCCCCCATGGATGAGGAGTGGGGGGCTCAAACCTGGGTCCTTGAACACTGGAATTCCTTTTCTTTTTAAAATTTTTTTAAGTTATCTTTATTTATTGGATAGGGACAGACAGAAATCAAGGAGGAAGGGAGAGCTAGAGAGTCACCTGCAGACCTGCTTCACCACTCTTGACCCTTTCCCTCTTCAGATGGGTCTAGGAGTCCAAACGCACGTCCTCGTGCTTGGTAACACGCCCACTTAACCAGGCGCACCACCACTTAGCCCCAGAAATCCTTTTCTTAAAGGCAGTAAAAACCACCTTTAAATTCAGCACTGCTCTGTGCTTGGTAATTTGTAATGCAAACATTACAAAGGTGATTTCTGATACAGCACTAGGTTAACATGGAATTTAGAAAGCAACCGTTTTATCACGTCTCAACTCCTTAAAGGCGGGGGCTTTCTTTTTTCAATGTATTTATCTTGGATAGAGACAGAGAGACACTGAGAGAGAAGATGGGGTAAAGAAAGGCACCTGCAGTACCGCTTCACCATTCGAAGCTTCCCCTACAGGTGGGGACTGGGGACTTGAACCCAGGTCCTTGCAGTATGTGCACTCAACCAGGTGGACCACGACCCATCCCCCTGAGAGAATTTCCTTGATAGCAGATTTGTATGTTACTAAAATTCTTAAGGGAAGTTTGGCAACATCAACACAGGTTCTTCTAAGTCTTCACAGTAAGATTGATTTTGTTGAAGATTTCATGTCAGTCATTACTGTTTGTTCTACTACTCATACTAAGAAAGAGGCTTGCTGAATTTATCTTTTCATCTTCAATTAAATCAGGCTTCTTTTACATGTAAGCAGAGGGAATGGAAAGCAGCTGGTGTCCGCACTCCATAGTCAGGTCTGGTGTGAAATTAGGTCGATTTCAATTAAGCCTCTTTTATAATTAACAGCAAGTATTTGCATACATGCAGAATTCCAGGAGTCTCTAAAAGCTGTTTGATCTCTTAGTGGGTAAATCATAACCCCTGTAAATGTGTACTATTTCATTAGTTTATAGTCATTATAATCTTCCCAGTGATAGGAAGGCAAGCTCAGCCTTTTAAAAATTGAAAAACAGGGGTCGGGCGGTGGCGCAGCGGGTTAAGTGGCGCAAAGCTCAGGGACCGGCATAAGGCTCCCAGTTCGAGCCCCCAGCTCCCCATCAGCAGGTGAGTCCCTTCACAGGGGAGTCGCTTCACAGGTGGTGAAGCAGGTCTGCAGGTGTCTGTCTTTCTCTCCCCTCTCTGTCTTTCCCTCCTCTCTCCATTTTTCTCTGACCTATCCAACAATGAACAACATCAACAATGGCAATAATAATAACCACAACAAAGCTACAACAACAAGGGCAACAAAAAGGGGGAAAAATGGCCTCCAGGAGCAGTGGATTCATGGTGCAGGCACCGAGCCCAGCAATTACCCTGGAGGGAAAAAAAAAATTGAAAACCAAAATCAGAGGCAGAGCCTGAGTGCTGATTACAAGGGGTTTGAGATGATGGTCCTTGGGCGGGGGGAGGTGCTGAAGCCAATGCCTCATGGGTAGCCAGGGGCAACTGTAGCTAAGTCTAACCAGAGGTGATAGACTGCAGGAGTCAGGGCCCCTCACCCTCTCATTGTTCAGAACCAGCTGTAGTCACAGTTCATGCTCCAAAGGCATGCACCTTCCTCAAATCAATAAATGCTAATAAAATTTAAAGTCCATCAGAATCAATGAAGCTCTCTAATTTGTGTGGGCTTTAAGCTCTCGACTTAAGGGAAGACTTTGAGAGAACACCTCACAGAACCTCGTGCTTCTTTTCTTAAACCCTGTACCTGAAATCAGTTATTAGTTATCTTCTAAATCTGCTGCGTCTCCCCTGATCAAGACAGATGTAATCTGTCACTCTCTTTCTCCTAGAATGATCCTCAGATCCCAAGAAGTCCTCAGAATGTCCCTTGGTATTCCACGCTGGTAGGAAAGAAGTAGTCATTTCAGTCATTGTCACCACCACACACTCTCTTGGGCAACATTCAGGACATTTCCAAAATATTACATGGCTTTAAAAGGACTCACAAAAAAGTCTGTGAGTTCTCAGCTGCACAGAACCCCCCACGCTGAGAGAAGACACCCTAACATTTCCCACCCCTGCAAACGATCATTGTCTTCTTCCCCATTCAGGAAACTGAAATGCTCCACTCACACAAATGCGCTGCTTTCTACAAGCCGCCCCTTCTCTCCGCTTCACCTCATGATGTAGGTATCAGAGATGAAAGACATTTCAAAGGACTTTTCAGGCACTTCCCTTTCACCTTATTCTCTACAATGGCCTTGATCAGATCTTTCCTGGTTATGTCCACAGCATCAGCCCTATTTCATGGCACTGGCATAACGGAAGAGCTTGAACCCGTTGATATTCTGATCTGACTTCCTCACTAAGCTATGCAACTAAAAAGCAAGGGAATAGATCATATTACTCCCATTAAGCCTACAAGTCCATACCAGGCAAGTTGTTTGATACAGACTTTTCGAATACTTGTCGAATGTCAGAATACTTGTTTTGTAGAATCACAGGTTCCCAAAAAGGGACCTCAAGGAAGAAAGTGAAGAAAGCTAATAACTCGCAAAGGCGGTGACCCGCACACCCAGTGCCGTGTCTTCCAGAAACTGCCATGCACCCTGTGTCCAGCAGCAGGTGAAATAAAAGCTCTCTGTCCCCTCCTCCTGCTGGCTCTCTGTCACCTCCTCCTGCTGGCTCTCTATCACCTCCTCCTGCTGGCTCTCTATCACCTCCTCCTGCTGGAATTAGATCTTCGGAGACCACTATAGCATCCAAGCACTACTAGAGAGATGGCACCCCACACCTTCACACCTAGACATTGTTACTGAAACAAAGCAAAGCTGTGGTCTGGGCTCAAACAGAATGACACTCAGTTGCATTCTGAACACAGTCTCCCCAGAATAGATACGAGCCCTGCCTTCCTGCCTTCCAGTAAGGATACGGCAGTATTCACATCTGCCTGTCTCTCTGGCTCCCTCCTGATATGCATTCTGATTCCCAGATTTTGATACCAGATTCTTACCCAGGTATTGGGGGAGGGAGCTTACTCACCTTTGACTACACTCCTCCCAGGTCCCCCCAGCTGCAGTGTAATCACAGTCATTACTGGCATAATGATAGTAATAGTGCTTCATGTTTCTACAGCACTTCTCAGATTCTCTCAAAGCATGACGCCATCATGACTGTAAAAATGCAGAATGTCCGCCTTTTCTGGAAGCAGAGTTTGTAATCAGGGCGGGAGCACACAGTCTTGCCTGACGCCCAAAAATCAAAATTATGAGAAGGCTTGCACAGATCTGCTTCTTTCGTTTAGCTGGGAAAAGGTGATTTTATAAACACAGGTCAAGACACATCTCCAGAAGGGCTCATCAAAAAAGAAAGACATTTTCTTACTAACACTCACTGACCTTATCAAACACAAGCTATCCTGACAAGAGAGAGGGAGATTTTTAATGCTTCCATGGTTTAAGTCTGCAAAATGTCTTTCAAGTCGAAACAACAAACTGACAAGAGGGTTTCCCATCTAGGCTGTCTCCAGTCCGAGGCCTGACTTTCAACGTGGTTTAAATTTCTCCTGCCACTCTTGTGACATTTTCATGGCTCCCCTGACAGATCCCCTGCAAATATTATTTGGAGGCCTCTAAAATTACTTCCCTGTGATTCACTTATGAGATCCTAGGACATAGAAGGAATCCAATTCACACTTCCTGGAGACCAAGCCTTTTATTAAAAAGTTCAAAGTGATAAGAGACTGCTGCATTTCTGTCCTATTTTAAATGAGAGCTTCCCTTCCACGCCCTTTCAGAACACCTTCAGGGTCTACAAGTACCTACAATGTGCTGGGTTAAGGTAGAGTTCCAGAAATACCAATATAAAGTGGTATTTTCTGCCCTTAAGGAATACATGTTTTTGTTGATTAAAAATGATGAGAGGGTCTCCAATGGAAGGAATGGGGACACAGAACTCTGGCGGAGGGAAAGGTGTGGCATTACCTTGTTACCTTATTAATTTTGCAAATCAATATTAAATCACTAATAAAAAGTGATGAGAGGGGATAGTTGGTCTCTTTGCTCTTGCAATATTATTGTCTAAAGTTAAACATCTACATGGAGATCGAAACATGAATCAACCTCATATTGTCCACCTGCTTATAATTCTTTGATAACTTCAAATTACATTCATAATAATATCTAAATCCTAGTCATGACTGTCTGGAGTCTCATTCATTTTCCTGTGATCCTTTCACTGAAGGCCAGCCGACTTTCAGTTTGGTTAAGAACCTAACTGTAAGGAGTCGGGCGGTAGCACAGTGTGTTAAGCACACTTGGCAGAAAGCGCAAGGACGGGCATAAGAATCCCAGTTCGAGCCCCAGCTCCCCACCTGCAGGGGAGTCGCTTCACAGGGGGTGAAGCAGGTCTGCAGGTGTCTGTCTTTCTCTCCCCCTCTCTGTCTTCCCCTCCTCTCTCCATTTCTCTCTGCCCTATCAACAATAACGACATCTATAACAACAGTAATAACTACAACAATAAAACAAGGGCAATAAAAAGAAATTAATTAATTAATTAAAAAAAGAACCTAGGTGTATCTCCCTTCAAGTCTTCTGCATGTGCTACTCTGTCTTCACACAGCACTCTCCCCAGTACTGTCACACAGCACTCTCCCCAGTACTGTCACACAGTGCTCTCCCCAGTGCTGTCACATCACTGATTTCCAGTTCTCAACATCCGTTTAGTCTGTGGTCACATACTCAGCCAATATTCACTGCTCATCAGCTTTGTGCCATGTATTTCTCTGATGCTCAACTCTTACATCATGGTCAATTTTTTTTTCAGTTCTAAAATATATTGAGAAGTTGTTCATCAATATGTTCCTTGTACTTAGGATTAGTTCCTTCTACAACCTCCAATACCTGTTGAAAAATAATAATGTGGAGCCTGACTTCTCAGTACCTTCCAAAGTTAGTCTCTAGAGAGAGGCAGAGTTTTTTCTCTGTTACAAATCACTTGTCATATTCTCTTTGTATTCTGCATAGTAATTTCTACCCATAGCTCCTTTCTTCGTACCCTTTCTATATAGAAAAGCAAGTGAATTCAAGGGGAGATAAAGAAAGCTGCATGTTTCTGGCAAATGAGCAGTTAGACACACTGGAATCTTTAGCAAACACAGGTGAGAGGACTTGAACAGGTGACCCCACGGAAGTCCGGCTAACTCACCGCTTCAGTAGCCCACGAAGATAGTTGTGTAATTTCTGCCACTTTTTAGTTGAAACCACTGATCTCATACCTTTGTCTCATATTTGTTGCTTTTTGAACCACTTTAAGCCCTTGTTCGAAAAGATGACTCTAAAGACAGAAATGATGTGAAATGAGGAAAAGATGCTTCTGTGTGGCAGGGTCACGTCTGGGGCTAGTGGTGGAACAAGGATAGCAGGTTGTTTCAATTCTCTGGAGCAAGTCCCAGGACATTCTTAAAATGAAACAGTCACAAAATATAAACATTTCCAATAGTCGATGACATCAAACCAAGGACTGTCAAATCAGTGACTGTGGAAACATCTCCATGTGGAAACAGTTGCAGGAGGGCTGAAGCAATCATTGTTACCAGGACCTTTTGTGAGGCGTATGCACCCTGCTCTCATTTTCCACACAGATGTACTATGGCATGGAGAGAAAAGAAAAAAACAAACAAACCAAAAAAAAAAAAAAAAAAAGCACTAAAAAGAACAGCTGAAAAGAAAAAAAGAATGTAAGGAGAAATCAGTGTCTAAAAACAGTATTGCTCTGATATCAGGTGGGCGCTGGCTTAAACTGTGGCTTCTACCATGGGCCTTTATCAGAGTCATTTCATCTCTATAATCAATGTGATTGTGTTCACTTTTGTGATGAACGTGAAGATTAAGCAAGACCTTGAGTGACTCGAGTCACAGTGGTGTTAGACAGGATGGATCCTCAATAGAGCTGTAATCTTGACTTTGCCTCTCTTAGAGTAGACCAAAAGAGAAAAAGTGAAAATTGTACTTTCTAAACACTTTATTCTCAAGCCTGGCTTCTATTATTTTATTTGAAATAAAATCTATGTAAGTGTTGCAGAATCTTTGAAGCCAATTAGTAGTTGACCCACCCTGATAATTCTAGAAGATATATGTAGAAAAGTGAGGATTCTCAAAATAGTTCAAATCTGCTGTCAGTGAACTTTGACTCTTAAACTCACATGCATGTCAAAATAACTTGTGGGGAGTCGGGCGGTAGCGCAGCGGGTTAAGTGCAGGTGCCGCAAAGCACAAGGACAGGCATAAGGATCCCGGTTCGAGCCCCCAGCTCCCCACCTGCAGGGGAGTCGCTTCACAGGCGGTGAAGCAGGTCTACAGGTGTCTGTCTTTCTCTCCCCCTCTCTCTCTTCCCCTCCTCTCTCCATTTCTCTCTGCCCTATCCAACAACAATGACAACATCAATAACAACAACAATAACTTCAACAGTAAAACAAGGGCGACAAAAGGGAATAAATAAATAAATATTTTAAAAATAATAATAATTTGTGAAGTTAAAAAGAAAAAGAAAGAGGTTGGGCAGTAGAGCAGTGGGTTAAGCGCACATGTAACAAAGCACAAGGACCGGCCTAAGGATCCTGGTTCGAGCTCCTGGCTCCCCACCTGCAGGGGAGTCGCTTCACAAGCAGTGAAGCAGGTCTGCAGGTGTCTGTCTTTCTCTCTCCCTCTATGTCTTCCCCTCCTCTCTCCATTTCTCTCTGTCCTATCCAACAACAACGACATCAATAACAACAACAGTAATAACAACAACAACAATAAAAGGGGGCAACAAAAGGGAAAATAAATAATTTTTAAAAATTAAAAAGAACTTGTTATTCCAGGCCACTTCTGCACAATTTTTTTTTCAGTAGATCTTGGGGAGATCGAACACCTGTACATTTTTTAAAGTTTCATGAGAAATCTAATATCCAAAAAAGGTTGAGAACGGCTCCCACACATCCTATAGAAAGCTGAGCATTCTGGGAGTATAG
This sequence comes from Erinaceus europaeus, assembly GCF_950295315.1. Lineage (NCBI taxonomy): Eukaryota > Metazoa > Chordata > Mammalia > Eulipotyphla > Erinaceidae > Erinaceus > Erinaceus europaeus. The sequence goes on from NC_080183.1 coordinate 18,016,169, forward strand.
AGCTCTTTTCCACCACTAGCTGAAGGTTTCAAGAAGGAAAAATATATACATTCAAGATTGTAACTCTGTGAGATCAGAGTCCATAGCTATGGTGTCTTCTGTTTTCTTCACGTATTCACTCCAAATTGCTCTGGGTTAATGTGTTCCCTTGCTTCTGAATGGGTCAGCACAGAATTAAGACAACATAATGAAAACCTCCCTGTGAGTTAAAGTAAAATGGATAATAATGCATCAAATCTTGATACAGTGTGTTTGCTGTCTGTCCACTGATGTTTCTGAAGTGTACTTTTTATTTAATATTGTAATATAGTTATTGAGAAAGGGGAAAATGAAGCACCACTTCCAATATAAAAGGATGAGATTTTGTTCTTTTGTCAAAAGTTAACCATTTTGCTTTTTATAAAACGTGTTTATTATAAATAGTGTTTTTAGAAGATGTATTTACTTATTTATTGTCAGAAAGAACAAGAAGAAAAGAAGAGGCAGGGGGCAAAAGAGAGAAAGGTCAGAGCACTGTCCAGCTCTGGCCTATTAGGGTGGAGGGGCTTGAACTTGTGAACTCTGTGGCCTTCTGCATGTGAACAGATGACCAATCAGGTTGATCTACTTCCCCAGCCCAAAGTTAGCCACTTTGCTAAGCTTCGCCTCCCCCTTAGAACTCAGGTTGCCTTTGTTTTTTAAATATGTAGCAGAAAGATTGTTCTAATTTTTTTTTTTTAATGAAATGTCAGGAACTTGGGGAAGTGTTCTCAGAGGATGAAGCAAACAAAAGTGCAGGGTGATGAGAGACTCCCTCCTCTCTCATGGGGTTTCACTTAGCTAAGGTCAGTCAAGCAGCTGCAGATAAATAAACAAAGGAACTTCCATTTAAACATGGGACATTCCTAACAGGACCTCTCAGCACTGGGAACTAAGTGTGGTGAGCGAGTGTGTCCAGGGGGAGCCCTTTCTTGGTGCCCTCCGACCTCGGGCAGTGCCAGCTGCTGCTCATCTCAGAGACAGCAAACTGTGAAGGTCACTAGTGATTTGTGATCCAAGTGAAGAGATTCCATTTGGATGTCTCCATGAAGGGAATGACAAAGACACAAAGTGAAGAAATTCTTAAACACTTGAAGGCCTGACTTGACCTCAGATTATAAGGAACACAGATCACAGGCCGGCTTCTTGTTTTAATTTTTATTTATAAAATGGAAATATTGACAAGACTATGGGATAAGAGGGACACAACTCCACACAATTCCCACACCAGAACTCTGTATCCCACCCCCTCCCCTGACAGCTTTCCTATTCTCTATCCCTCTGGGAGCATGTTCCCAGGGTCACTGTGGGACGCAGAAGGTGGAAGGTCTGGCTTCTGCCATTGCTTCCCCGCTGAACATGGGCGTTGGCAGGTCGATGGGTTCTGAAATTAGTACAGGCCAGCTTTTAAATAATTAATCTTTTCACAGAAACACTAGTAGTGGAGGTAAGCGTCTGAGAAAGCAGGACCATGTGAATAAGAAAAACACAGACAGTGACTCTGAGAACATAACAGTGACTAAGATGGTGGAGAAGAAAGAGTTTAACTCCGCATTCCTCTAATTACTTAGCGTCTTTAGCACACTGGGGCTTTTTCAAAGGCACTGAAGCATGCAGTTTACCAGAGAGGGTCTCTCTCATCAGATAAGTTTCAGGCCGATCATTATGAACTGCTGGGCGTTTTGCACTTCTGAGCATTTAGACAGAATGGAACTTTCTACCTGATCGTTTCGTTTTCTTTCAGGACATGTACTTTTTTTCTCTCATTCTCTTTCTTAAACTTTTATTTATTTTTTTAGATAGAGACAGAGAGGAAATGAGAGGAGAGAGGGAGGAAGAGAGAGGTAGAGACAAAGAGACACCTGCAGCCTCACTTTGCCACTTAGGAAGCTTTCCCCATGTAGGTGGGGACCAGAGGTTTGAACCCGGGTCCTCGTGCACTGTCATGTGTGCGTTTAACCAGCTGTGCTTCTGCCTGCCCCTCACTCTCTTCCTCTTTCTTTCCCTCTCTCTCCTTTCTTCATCTCTAAATTTAACTTTTTGAGTAAAGATAAAAGTTCTGCTATCTTTTTGGTTATGATCTTGAAAATCTAAATAAAAAAACCTCTTGCAGTAGATTAAATTTTTTATTGAGGTAGCCCCCTCATAAATTGTTAAACTTGAAAGGGAATTAGAGGAAACTGTCCAGCCTCCTTGGCAGAGAGTTGAGTTTCTACAGTGCAGCGAGATGGTGAGACAGGTCTGCAGGAGAAAGGAGAAAGCAATGCTATGAGAGGCGCTTCTCTCATCTGCCCGCCAACCTGTAGACATCCATCTGGTCTTCAGCTCTGATTCTTATTTTCCCAAACCTAAGTCACTGACCTGCAACTGACTCGTGTCACAGGAGATAACTTGACATCATACGCAGCTATTCTGAGAGTCGGGCGGTAGCGCAGCGGGTTAAGCGCAGGTGGCGCAAAGCACAAGGACCGGCCTAAGGATCCCGGTTCGAGCCCCCGGCTCCCCACCTGCAGGGGAGTCGCTTCCCAGGCGGTGAAGCAGGTCTGCAGGTGTCTGTCTTTCTCTCCCCCTCTCTGTCTTCCCCTCCTCTCTCCATGTCTCTCTGTCCTATTCAAGAACACCGATATCAATAACAACAATAATAACTATAACAATAAAACAAGGGCAACAGGGAGTCGGGCTGTAGCACAGTGGGTTAAGCGCAGGTGGCGCAAAGCGCAAGGACCGGCATAAGGATCCCGGTTCGAACCCCAGCTCCCCACCTGCAGGGGAGTCGCTTCCCAGGCGGTGAAGCAGGTCTGCAGGTGTCTGTCTTTCTCTCCTCCTCTCTGTCTTCCCCTCCTCTCTCCATTTCTCTCTGTCCTATCCAACAATGACAACAACAATAATAACTACAACAATAAAACAACAAGGGCAACAAAAGGGAATAAATAAATAAAATAAGTATTAAAAAAAGGGCAACAAAAGAGAATAAATAAATATTTTTAAAAAATAAGCAGCTATTTCTACCATCTGGCTATTTAGGAATCTAAAACAAATGCATTCATGAAAGATTAAGATGTTTACTAACTAATTATTTGTTTAATTGTTATTTATTTGTTTGTACGAGAGATGGCAGAGGGAAGCCAGAGTACTCATGAGCCCTCATGTGTGGTTGTACCGAGGCTTGAACCTGGGTCCCCCATCATCTAATTCTTGAGAATTCATAATCCTTACTCTTCACGATGAGCACAGGACAGGACAAGCATGTGAACTGAACACTTGCAGAACCATCATGCTCCCCTAAAGCAGCATCTGCCGAGTGACTTTGGACCTAGCAGTCGCCAGTGTTTAGTACTGGCCAGATACAGTTTTAGCCCCCTGGCATGTATAAAACAGTGTGTTCTACACAAAAGCTCTGTGATCTGGATGACAGTCTTGTTACTAACACTATCATCAACATTGACGTTGAGACAGAAATAGAGGAAATTAAGGAGCAGGAAGAGTAAGGGGAGACAGGTGGGGCTTGGACTGGGTTTGGTGTGTTGCCTCAAAGGATTCTGGGGGAATGGAGGGGCTCTGGGGTCCTGGTGTATAATGACAGACAAGGACCTAGGTTGGAGGAGCGCCCTGCAGACGCCTGTCATGGGGAGATGAGAGGCTGTATCTGTGTGTCAACAACACTCTCCCCAGTGAAGTGGCAGTGGGGGAGTAAGAAAGGCAAAATGACAAATCAGTAAAAAAAAAAATCAGTATACGGGGCTAGTGAGATGGTTAATCTGGGAGTCTTCCTGCTTTGCCAGACACACAACCCAGGTTCTGCTCAGGCCAGTGGCACTGGAAAGTCTGCGGTACCTTGTCCTCTTTCGCTCTGTCTCTATATTTCTTTGACTATTTGAGAGAAAAGAAAAAAAAAAAAAAGCTTGGCTTGGAGAGGTAGAAAGAAAGAGAGAAAGGAAGGAAGGAAGAAAGGAAGGAAAGGAGGAAGAGAGGAAGAAATGAAGGAAGAAAAAAAGGAGAAAGGAGAAAGGGAAGGAGGAAGGGGAGGGGTGAATGGAGGGAACGGGAGAAATAAAACGAGTAAGGAATGAATGGAAAGGGGGAAAGAAGGGAAGGATGGGGAGAAGTAAGGGAGGGAGAAGAAATGAGGAGAGGGAGAAGAAATGAGTGTTTTATCCCTTGACCAAGCCCTTGACTCCTATCACGCACTTCATCATCATTGCTTAGTCATTCTGTTTGTGTCCGTTTTCTAACTTGTAAAAACAGAAGGATTGTGGTGGGAAACGATGCATAAAATGTCGTGGTATGGATTTTTAAATACGACTTCTCTTGGGGCTGGGAAATAGCCCACCTGGGACAGCACGGCCTTACCACGGTGAGGGTGAGGTCTCAGTTTCAAACCCCATCACTATATGGAAGAGCCGTGGCTCTGGAGTAAATTCCAAAGATGTGGAGTGTTATTGTGATCTCTCTCTCTCTCTCTCCCTCTCTCTCCCTCTCTCGTCTCTCCCTCTCTCCCTCTCTCTCCCTCTCTCTCCCTCTCTCTCTCTCTGAAATAAAAAAAGAAAAAAAGAAACTGGCCAGAAGCAGTGAAATCACACCATGAGGCCTTAGGCTTAGGAACAAAAACCACGTACATATATATTCTATATATTTGAAGAGACTTCTCATTTCTTTTTGTTTTCTTTTCATTGGGGAGGATGACTAGCTTATAGCACAGACGTTAACACAGGCACAGCCTCTCATCTCCCCTGGCCCACCAGGCCCCTCACATCCCTTCATCCTGTCTCTTTCCCTCCTTCCCTAATGATATAATACACCACCTCCCAGTCCAAGTTGTATCTTATGTTTCCCTTACTGTCCATTATTCATAATTTCAGCCACAACGGAGGAACATGAACCAAATTTTTGTTCCTACCTTAAATGACAAGAAAATGGGGGATAAGGGGGGGATCAAGAAATTTGGGGGAAAAATAATTAAATAAAGCACTATTCAAACATTTGACAGCTGGTAGCACAGGCCTAGGAGAGACGCAAAACAAAGTAAACCCCTGTCATCCTTCAGGCTTTCTGCCCAGAGAGCTTCCTGCTGCAGTGTGGAGAAGAGAGGCTCTTGTAGTACAGGAAAAAAAAATTCTTTCTGAATTTCACTGATAATTTGAAAAGCAAAGAAGCTAACTGCAGCTACAGTAAATGAATTATACCCGTTACCTCGTGATCTTGTAAATCAATATTAAATCACTAGTAATTTTTTTAAAAGGTATACCTTTGAGCCCTAGAAACAACTACTTATTTTTCTGTATAGCAAACAAGTCCATAGTGGAGACAAAGTGAAGTAATAACTATTTAATTAGTGGTTCATTAATCTAGAAGAAAATAGGACAGAGAAATAGAAAGTATTTCCTCTAGAAAACAGATTAAAAGGAAATTTCCTTTCACATCAATCAAAATCATATTAAAAAGTAAAAGAGAAAGTTATATCAATAATCGCATTAATTATAGATGATCACAGTACAGTTCTTCAGAAGGAAATGAACAAATAATTGACCTGAAGATGCTGCTCAGTAGTGAGCACATACACACACACACACACACACACACACACACACACACACACACACACACGTAACTCTGGACTCATTCCAGTGTCAAAACAAAAAAGTCCAGGTGGGGTTTTGTGTGTGCCTACACCTAGTAAGGCCTCAGCCTAGCCCAAGTCTCTTGTCTCTTTGTAAATAAAATAGGTGGGAAGGGAACACATCTGTGTGATCCCAGAGCCCACTGATGGAACACTGTGGAGACAGGCTTGGCGCCCCTTCTGAAAGACTGAGAGAGAGGATCCCGAGAGGGTGGGCATTCTCACAGTCCCAGACACTTCCTGCTCTCACAAAAGTATTTCTAGAAAGAGTTCGGTTTCTTCCAAAGTGGTTTGTGCAGGGGCCAGTGGCGGTGCATCTATTAGAGCGTACACGTTGCCTACCATGCAGGAGGACCCAGGTTCAAGGCTCCAGTCCCCACCTCCAGGGAAAGAAGCTTCCCAAGTGATGAAACAGTGCTGCAGGTGTCTCTCCACCACCACCACCCCTTCCATTTCTTTCTGTCTTTATAGGAGAAAAGGGGAGGAAGGGAGGGAGGAGAAAGCCTATAAGCTGAAAGGAAAGGAAAACTAAGAGCAAAGGAAGGGAGGGAAGGGGTGGGGAGGGGAAGGGAGGAGAGAGAGGGGTGGGGTGGGGCCACATGGTAAAACAGAGTTCCAGTGATAACCCTCATGGCAAAAATAATTAATTAAAATACAACAAGTTGTTTGTACGACTCTTCTTATAACAATACTTTTTTACCTGCAAAATGAAAGCAAGACAGGCCATGCGTCCCTCTGACATTGTCTCTGTCAAATCGCTCTCAGACCTGAAGTGATGCTCCAGGCAGTCCTGGCAAATGGGGGCCTGGGTGCAAACTGGCCCGAGGAAGCGGGGGTCCTACAGGTCACATCATCTGCTGACATCACACAAATGGGAATTCGGTCAGGAATTGAAAGCAGGCCTTTGGACTGGGGTCCTCAGTGCCATACCACACCACACGGCCTCTGCTCCCCGGACCTGGGAAGCAGAGGTGGACAGCCCAGAGCAGGTCCGCAGGCAGCCAGCACACCTGGGAGCCCTCAGCTCCTGCCTGTTTCTGTTCCCAGAGCCTCTGCACTGGCTCAGTCCACAGACGGTAACCACAGCCACAGCTGGTTTTGCTGCCTGCCGGAATATCCAGGAATATAAAAGAACACTTTTCAGTGATTTACAGTTCAAATGGCTCTTCCTTGGCAGAAAGAGACGTACAACACACATACATATCCTCGGAGTGAGTCTGGGATTTCATTCCCCTTGTCAGAGGAGATTTGTGTCGAAGGCAAGAGCCTTTGGATCACTTAGGCATGGGGCCCCTTTCCCATTCTATCTTTGCAGTTAAGAAGGCCTCTGACAGCATGTCAGTTTGGAAAATGACATCTCTGTTGAAAGCTTGATGAGTGCATCTTCTTTCTAATGCTAACTAATTCCTGCCTGCAGATAATCCTCTCCCAGTGATGTTTACATAAGATGCAGAGACATGACAAGATAAAAATAGTCACTATTTATAAATAGTCACAATTCTCCACAGGCTATAAACAGTTTTAACTTTTGGCAAAAGGACTTTTTCATATTTACATAGTCAGACAAATATAGGCCACGCTCCCCTCAGATTATTAATGTTCCCCTGCAAATATCTGACTCACAGTGTGTAAATATACCAAGTGAACCCCTTCCAGTCTCTTAATTAAATGCTCACCACCTTCCCCAGTGTCTTGTGTATTTGGTTCATCTTGGGATCATCATTAATATATATCAGTAATATAGTCAGAGATCTTGTCACCTTAAAAAAAATACGGAAGCATAACGTCTAATGTCGAACTCCAGCATCTCAAGATTCCAATTCCTCACTGGCCAGATAG